>NC_134860.1:51218546-51518546 GCF_049852395.1 Peromyscus maniculatus bairdii | reverse complement strand
GTAGTAATACTGAGTGAAGAGGTATCTAAGATCCCAGGATGAAAAGATGCTAGGAGGGTGTAAGAGAGTTCCTGGTAGGAGATGAGTCTAGATGACACATTAACAGGAAGTAGGTTGTTTTTGGGGGCCCTACAAGGGAAAGAGAGACATAAAACTAGTCTAGAAAGTCATGTCCCAGGAAAGGGGTTGGACAGCCTGGAAGGAACAGTAATGAACAGGAAAAGGAATGCCCACATAGACGGTGTGGTAAATAACTAGACTATAGTCTATTTGTGTTTTATAGGAATGCTTTCTACCCCCATTATAGAAAAGAGACTCTTTCAGGGATCCAACAAATTCAGGTCAAACTGAATAATTAAGTCCCCACCCTCCTGCAATCCAGTAAACATGGCCTGTTCTTATAGATAATTGACAGGGTTACCTGAGTTCACTGAGGGTGACAGTGATAGGGTGACCATTCCTGGGCTCCCATCAGTCAATAGTAAATCCCAGAAAACTCACTAAGCTCTAGTTCAGAGGTGGACTTTCAGAAACTGGCAGTTTGCCGAACACAATCTGATTTCCAGTGTCCTTTCCCCCCATCAACGATGGCAGAGGTGAGGCAGTGACCGTGGATTGGGCAGGCTCTTTGCAGTCAGTGACCAGCTTGGCTATGTTTAAAGCAGGCCTTGGGTGGGCCAGACGTGAGTGGGGAGGTCTTTGAGTGTTCATGGGGTGACCCCTGGGTCAAGGCTGATGCCAGCATTTGCTGTTTAACATGATTTGGCTTGAGGTTTTGTGTTTTGAGAGCCTCCTCTGCTATTAAAGACCTTGAAGTCTGCTTTTATAAGGTCCTCCTGAGGAACCTAAGGGCCATCCTCTAGTCTTTGAAACCTCTTTCTAATGTCAGGTGCTGACAGGGGACTGAAAAGGAGGTGGAGATGTAATCTCCCTTCATCAGTGTAGGGAGTGAGAATTGTGTGTTTCGCCATAGTTTCTGATAGGGAGAAAAAGAAGGCTAGGTTTTTCACTGGTGCCCTAGATAATCTCTTTGATTTAGTCATGATTGGCCACCTTAAGTACTGTTTTTTTTTCCATTCCCACCAGGAGACAAGTAATTGTAAAGCCCCACTTTTCAAATTGGGTTGGTGTATTAGTTACTTTTCTGTCACTGTAATAAAATACCATGACCAAAAACAACTTAAGGACCACAGAGTTTGTGTTGGCTTATGTCAGAACACAGTCCAAGAATAGAGTTGTGTGAGAATTCTGAGGGCTTGTGAGAAAACTCCAAGAAAACAAGACAAGAGTCTTGTGATCTCAGTTTCTTCAAAAGACAGAATTGTTCTTGGGATGTTTTTTTGTGCTTCTCCTAGGTATAGTGGGTAGGAGTTTTCAGCTGCTGTTATTCATATGCCTCTATGGAGAAATACGTTTTTGCCATGCTTGGCTTGTCCTTGTGATTGTACACTTTACTCAAGTGATTCTTCTTAACTCTCAGAGTACAGATTGTCTGATGCTCTGAATAAACTTGCCTATTGCATGAGACTTTAGTCCACCTCATTTTTAGGCCCTGTCCTCCCAGGTTCACATCAACAACTAGAGTGGTAAAGAGGCTTACAGTTCCAGAGGAAAGAGTCCGTTATGGAAGGAGAGGCATGGCATGATGGCAGGAGGAGGAAGCTGGCTGATCATATTTTTTATTCATACACAGGAAGCAGAGAAAGGGAACAGGAAATGGGGAGAGGGTATGAATCCTTAAGGCAAATTTCCAGTGACATAGTTCCTCCAGAAAGGTTTCACCTCCTGAAGTTTCCATAATATGTTGTGATTGTTTGAATAAGAACAATCCCTCATAGGCTCAAATCAATATTTGGTCCCCAGTTGATGGAACTATTTGGGAAGGATTGGGAGATGTGGCCTTGTTGGAAAAGTTATGTCACTGGGGACGGACTTCAGGGTTTCAAAAGACTCAACCCATTTTCCAGTGTGTCGTCTCTCTTTCTTTACTTCCCACATGCAGGTCAGGATCTGAGCTCTCTGATGTTCTTGCCACTGTATCTGTGCTCCACTGTCATGGACTCTAACCTATGAAGCCATAAGCCTAATTAAATGCTTTCCCTATAAGTTACCTTGACCATGGTGTTTTGTCACAACACTAGAAAAGGGACTAAGACGGAAGTTGGCAGCAGGCCTTTGTGACAAGTCTGACCATGCAAGTTTTTTTTTTTTTTTGAGGAATGTGGAAGACTTTGGGACTTTGACCTAGGAAAGAGATCAAATGCTGTACATGGGGCTAATAAGCCTTCCCAGTAAGGGCTTGGGAGACAGTAGTGCTGAGAACAATGTAGACTACGGAGGTCCAGATCAAGAGGTTTCAGAGAAGAACAACGTTAGCAACAGGATTAGAGACTATTCTTGTGTTATTTTTGGCAAAGACTGTGGCTGCTTTCTGTTCATGGCTAAACTGAAAAGTAGTGGACCAAGTTATTTGGTGGAGGAGATTTTACAACAGCCGAATATGACTAGGGAGAGTTATGGAAAAAATGTTGACGGGGAGGGATGTAGAAGGGGTGGACACTGGCCATTTCTAGAAGTGATCCAAGAATGGTGAGCAGTGAGTGAAAGAGTGTCTGGTAATAAACAGTCCCTGTGGCCAGCTGTGATCAGGTGTCTTCAGTGGTGCTGGCAGGGGTCTAGGGAAACAAGCTATATTATTTCTGGAATGTAATTAGCATGTTTTTTTAAACTTGTCATAATTTAGCCAAAATAGAGGATCTTTTCAAAATGTCCATGGCTAACGATATGTAAACCTTTTGGGTGGTGAACAGAGGTGGTGACATACATCTAGACTGCAGTTTGGTAAATGTGACCTGCTGCATCGTAGTCTAAGAAAAATTGGTGTTTCACCCTAGGTAAGCTTGGCCCTTATTCATAGTCACTTAGGTACTCACTTTCCTCATTAATAATCTGCTCAGATGCCGGGCGGTGGTGGCACATGCCTTTAATCCCAGCACTCGGGAGGCAGAGCCAGGCGGATCTCTGTGAGTTCGAGGCCAGCCTGGGCTACCAAGTGAGTTCCAGGAAAGGCGCAAAGCTACACAGAGAAACCCTGTCTCGAAAAACCAAAAAAAAAAAAAAAAATCTGCTCAGAAAAGTTCTCCTCTTTCTTCATTACTTTTTAAAAGAATCCCTGTATTTTGTTTCTGCATAGAGAGAGGCTGAGGCGGTAGCTTGTTTAGGAGGTGGTTCTAGGGTCCAGGAGTGATAAAGTGGAGATGCCAGCACCACACTGGGGCTGGATTCTGGCAGAGAAGCCAGCAGGATGCCTCTTAGAGTGGTTTAGCTGAAAGACAGAGTGCTCTCTGGTGGCTGGGGTTTCCTGTCGGGGTAGGGGGGAATTTCCACCCACCTTCAGGTGTGTGCTCAAGAACTGTGTGAGCTCTTAAGGCATCACAGGCTGAAATAGGGAGGGAAACTCATTTGTGTTTGATTTTATCAGTTTCAGGTGAGTCTCAGCTCCAGCTTTATGGTGGCTAAAATCAGATGGGACAACGATTTCAATGAGATGCTTGCTATGGCTCTCTCTGCACTCTTGATGCATGCTTGCCCTACAGTATTTCCACTGAGCGGCTTTACTCTCTTTGTGGTATTTAATAATTCATGACAGGAATTCTAACTTCATTTCCTCAGCCGGAGCTAAGGCTGTAATGGGTACCCTACTCTTCTGTCTCCTATTTTATACACTGAAGATTTCCTTACCCTTGGATAACATGTAGTGGGCCTGGATTGCCTGCCCCGTGGACTGGCCCATGTCTTCATTGCTGGGAGCTTTCACTTCCTGAGCACTGGTCTTCTCAGAGCTTGTTGCTGTACTTCTACCTGTTGCTCGTGTTGGTATGTAAACAGTCAAGACACCATTGTGCAGCATCTACTTTCCAATTATATTCCTCTTTCTCCTCGCCTTTCACAGCAAATGGTATCTCATGATAGCCAGATCACTTAGCCCTCTCAAGTTATTAACTCCTCACTTTGCTGAGAAGACCACGGACATTTGGAGCTCAAAGGAACCTAGATGACAACCACAGAAGCCGGCGCAGTGCAACCTGCCTGAATTCCCTGGTGGAAGCATGCTTTCTTTTGGAACTAAGATATTGAACCTAGCAGAGCCCTAGTGTTGTAGGGAAAGGAAACACAGTTCCTGAAAGTGGATTCAGGGAGTGAGATGAGGTGTTTCAATTCTACGTCTGCTTCCTGGTTTCTAAACTCATGCCTCAGTGCTGTGTACTGGCTAGTTCTTTAATGAACGTCACCACATCCTGGAGGACAGCATTATAAATACCAAGCATGCTACTGGAGTTGGTGCTTTAAGTTTTCATTTAGCAAGCCACCCCATCATTCTTCTAGGCCATCTGATGTAGGTACCACAGACCTAAGTCATCTTGCAGGTGCATAGTAGGTCCAGCAGAGTCCCATCTTGGTGAGGACCTCACAGTATGATGATTCGGAGAGATTTATGTTTGGGTGTGGATGGCCAATGAAGAGTATGAACAACATTTGACAAAATTCCTGGAGGTAAAAACTCCTAAATTACAAAGACTCGCTGAACAGAGGGAATGCTTAAGATGTCTGATCTCTCTAGCATATGAGCCAAAGCTCTGAGAGTCAAGGGTAACATTGGAAGCACCATGAAACTAGGACTTCTGCCCTGTTGTCTTTACTGTTACTTTGAGAGGTAAAATCTGCAGATGCCCCTTTCCCTGTGTTTCTTAGAGCTGGAGGAGAGTAGCGTTTACTCCTAAGAGAAGTTGATGATTTTCTCTCCTGGAACCCCAAGTACTTCCTCCAAGTTTGCACAGACGCCGAGATCTGAGGTTTCTGTCAGCCCCTGACCGTTGCCTGTGTCACTGTGCTCCTCTCCATGAGTGCACAGAAATACGTCGCAGCATCCTCCAGCTGCAAGTCTGAGATCTTGAGGCTGAAGGACTTAGCTGCTTTCTGGAAGTTCACGGAGAAGCGGTCCTCTGTTGCATTCTGCTGCTTATAAGCTTCTTGGCGAATAACGAGAATCATCTGTCCTCTTCGCTGTTTGTACCAGAACAAGTTGTAGTTAGTATCAGTCGTGTCGTAGGTGCAGTCCAGTGTTGCTGACTCTGTCTCCAGCACAGACTGTTCCTGCTGACGCTGAGTGACTGTCTGGGCCACGCTGGCTCCTGTGGAAAAGAGGAGGAAAATGGCTCCATTGTGGTGTTTGTCAGTGAGAGAAACAGACTCTCCACCTGGTTCCCATCCTCATTGCCTTTCCTCTTGATTCCAGCGCCAGGCAGCGGTAACCAGCCTTATGCTTCCTGGAAGCTTGGTTTTGAGCAATGCAGCATTTTTACTATTAATCTTCCCTCTTCCTTCAAAACCCTAGATGCCAATAGGAACAAAGACCCACAGCTTCCTTACCTAGGCAGGTGGTGACCACAACTGCCCACAGGGAGCTAACCACTGCCATGCTCACAGCTGTCCCCCGCAGCCAAAGCCTCCTGCTCTGAGGTTGTCTGTCGTCTGTGTTTACTGGCAGTTCTTCAGAGCCGGGGAGTCTTTCACAGGTGGGTGGGTGATTCTATGTCACTGATGAGAGAGAGTTTTCTGACCCTTTGTTGTTCTGTTTCTCAGAAAGCAGGCCTTTAGTTATAGTTTAAACGAAAGTGAATAGTGAGGGTTTTATTTATTTATTCTTTATATTTTTTTTATAGACAGAATGAAAAGGAAGAAGGTATGGAGTTAGAAAATTTCTTACAAAAATAGCACATTAAAGTATGCTAGGTAGAACATAATTATGGACAATCAAACATACCTGATAGATGCTAAGGTGTTCAGTTGTTTACATCTTCATAGTTTCTTAAAGTGACAGAGGAGGAAAAAGATGCTTCTGAGAGGAAAGAACTCACTAACTTCAGAAATAAATGGAAGAAACAGAACCCATAAGACCTAATTTCCATGGATATTTAAAAAAAAAACTGGATGTGGCTTGTGCTACCTCAAGAAGCTCTGAAATGGCGGCTGCAGACACTCTCATCAGCATAATTGCTGCAGATGGCTTGGTTTATATTCCGTGGCTCTTAAAACTTACTCCATTTTGAAAAAATATGAAACAAGAACTCTAGAAGGCCCCTCTCTGACTCATTAGCGTTGTGCTCTTCCAGAGCAAGTGGCAGGGATCTATGTAATTCCAGAGCTGGAGCCCCAAGCTGGGAGCATGAGCTGGAGTTCTGGCACATGGTGGGTGCTGTCTGGGGGGCACAGCCAGGTGGCTCCGAGTCTCTACTCACGGAAACAGGCAAGGAGTTGGGAGGGTTGCAACTGGCTCTAATGGGAGCTACTGAAATCTCATCCTCTCTAACGATGGTGATGGAAGAGGCGCTAGAATTCCTCCTACAGCCTCTCCATCCTGGCCTCACAATTTGAATTCCTATATCTTGGTCTTAGACCCCTTCAAGTCAGTACCAATATGGAGATTTGTGTATAAGAACCTTATTGTGGTTGCATTTAGAGAATGTTGGTTGGAAGTAAATTGGGAAGAGAAGTCAAAAGTCATCTACCACTATAGTGAACTGGAGAACAATATAGTTGGGTATGTCTGGGAGACATTGATAGCATAACCTTTGGTGTTACCCCAAACGAATCTTGAAGAGGCTGGGGAAATTAATTACCTGCAAACTTTTCCATCACTGTCTAATTACTGCTCTTATGATACAAACTTTGATGCTTCTAGCTTTACCCAAACACTGTTCATGTTGCTCCCCTGGCCAGAAAGTGGTCCTCCGAGTTGCTAGAATTTTCAGCAAGTAATGCCCAGTGTGCAAAGCTAACCACCACGAAGATGAGTCAGTCACCAATAGCATCTGTACAATAGATCCCCAGACCTGTGCTTTGTGGTCACACCACTTAGAACTCCAGCATTTGGAGAAGAGACAGAAAAGGTTAGTGGGACAAGTCAAAGTTGCTACCGTTTATTCCAAGGCTGTAATTCACATTTATTTTCCTTCAAAATCACCCATTCTTAATTCTTCTTACCATTTGAGAATACTCACACTGTCCTAGAGGATTTCTTTCTTCAGGAAACTACCTAGACTTCCATTTCCGAAAAGGCTAAGTCCCTGCTTATTCTGCCCTTGTTAGGTCATGGTTGCCACACTGACCTGTTTACAGTAACCAATGGTACAAAACATCCAAAAGCCATTGTAAAAGAAATGGTAAAAAACGTCAATGTACAAGTGAGTTTTTGACACATCTTCCTGGCTCCTACTGGATAGCTGCAGTATCTTCATGGTGATCAGGATCAGCTGTGACGTTCAAGCCTGAGTTTCTGTGGATAGAATGTCTGCCCAAGAAAGCTGCAGGCACTGAGAGAGGTTTGACCAGGGGAGGGGCTGTATGAATTGCAGGTGGTGGACCTGGGAGTGTAGGGCTTCTCAAACCTGTTGGAGACCAGATGGTGTCACCCCAAGCCCCAGATGTTGGAAATGGAGTGGCAGTGTATGGTTTTTGTACTGTTGGCTTTTTAATATTGTTTTGGTGAGAGCCTTCTCTGATTTTGCCCCCATCCTGACCTTTGGGAATATTTAATCTCTGCCATTGTCTATTGGAAGTATGTAACTTGCTTTTGATTCTACCGGGGCTCATAGATAAAGCTTCAACTTGAGTCTGAGGAAGGAATATGGATGTTTGAACAGTATAAGACTATGAGGATTTTTTGAAGTTAAACTGAGCATATATAGATTATGAGATGACCATAAGTCATATGGTACTGCCCTGGAATATTATGGTTTGGGAGTAAAATTTCCCCACAGGCTCATATATTTGAACAGTGGGTCCTCAGTAAATGGTGCTGTTTTTGAAGGTTTTAGAACTTTTTTTGAGATGGGTCCTACCTGGACGATGGGACTTGAAGATTACAGTAATACCTTACTCCCAGGCCCAGCCTGTCTATTCCTAGTAGGTACTGGAACGTGAGCAGGCCACACTACTAGCTTAGCTACCATAGACAGGATCAGGTCCCATCACCACGCCTTTCTTGCTCTCCCTGTGAGCCAAGATGATCTACTAAATTGTTTCTTGTGGAATATTTGGTCTCAGTGATAAGAAACAACAATACGAGTATGGTTCCATATTACAAGCTCAGCTGTATCTACTGCGATAGATTGGATGTTTGTTACCAGAAGTAGGTAAGTCTGACCTGATAAGAGAAAAACCCCGCTTCTGAGGTATAGAGAACCTTGGCTCTGTTGTCTTGGATGACCTGTTCATGAGCATTGCTGAGGCAGTGCAGTGGATGTGGACAGAGGCTGACTGGCAGTCTTTGCATGGATCATCTCACCCACGTGGCCATTCGGAGCGTTTTTCTGTAGTGGAGTGCTCTCTGGTGGCTTCGACATGAGAAACAGCTCTCTGAACACTCAGTGTCTATGCTCACTGCTCCTCACACAGAGTCTCCTGTAACCCGCTTCCCACTCAACCAGCTTCAGATTCTGACTCTAGAAAAGACCGAGGAGGCATCTGCTGGTTTCCAAAGGCCCACCGCTCATTATCTGTGAGCACAGCCTTAACTTTCTTCCTAGTTTGAACTTTGCTATCAGGAGGCAGCATCTTCTCTCCCCCGCCCCCTCCCCCTTTTTTGTAAGTTTTATACCGGTTCCTGCAAGTTTTTATACCTGATCTTCTAAGCTAATCTTTTTGAAATGTCAAATATATTTTCTTTCATAACTGAATCGGATGGTTCTGGCTTTCAAGATTTGTATTGTGACATCTTTGTAAAAGCCTACAAAGAAGCTCAAAGGCAGGCATTTTACGCTGGCCTTTTGGTGCGTTCTCTTTCTGGTATTGACTGGAGAGTTTGGGCTTCTCACTGAGATGCAAACTGCATTGGGCAGTGTTTGAAGGCATTGTCTAGTAGCACAGGTCCTGGAAGGCACATTCGTCATGTTTTTGCAGGGCCTCCTCACATCTTCTTTTGCTCATAGCAAAACAGAAGTAAGTGTGTTCTTGACACCCAGATGAAAGGGTGTATTCTTGGGTCTCTCTAGGGGGTTTAGGTAAAGGCTGCAGGTGGCAGAGGAGCACTGTGTGCCCACTCCACAGAAGAACCAAGTTGAGTCTTGGAGCTTAGCATCCTTTGCCAGCAGGGAAAAGAGCTGACCTTCTATATCCAGCCTGGCTGTGAATCTTCCACTAATCTTCTCTCTTACAGTTGGAAACATTTGTATCAGGGTGATGAAGGCCCCCTCAGGGTCCTGCCTAAACCACCGGAAGACATTGGAAGCTCTGTCTTGGTAACTACAATGCAGTGTGAAGTCCTTACCTTCCTTAGTTGTCAGGGAAGGAGGACTCTGTTCCACCAGTGGTTGTCCATTTGACCCTGCTTAAGCAGAAAACAAAGAGATTTTCATTTGCAAAAAATGCTTTAATACCCAGGTTTAGAATTTCCCTGATTTGCCCTATGCTTCTTAGAATGAGACCCACATTGTCCCTGCTCCCCTGTATTTTGCTGCCGAGGCTGAATGGCTTTTTCTCACGTGTGCTTCCTCCCTTACTCGCCACTGTCCCGACTCACAAGTCAGCTGCACACAAAGGAGAAGCAGTGGAACTGTCAGAGAAGGACCCATTCTTCCTTCTTCCTGGAGCCTCAGAGGATGGTCTGGGGCTGCCACTGACGGTGTTCAGTAGTCATTGCTCTAGCCTTGATTGTTTCAGTTTTCACAGCCAATGAGAACCTTTCTGTCACATGAAACGGTGCCTGCCCTCACTGGGCGACTCTCTCTTTCACACCCCTTTCTGGTTGCTGCAGGTACTTCCGTCACGAATCAGAAATTTTAAATGAGAACCCCTTTTCATTGTCCTTTAACACACGGTAACTGAACACCTTAAATTAAAGGAAGATGGATT
Organism: Peromyscus maniculatus bairdii; assembly: GCF_049852395.1. Lineage (NCBI taxonomy): Eukaryota > Metazoa > Chordata > Mammalia > Rodentia > Cricetidae > Peromyscus > Peromyscus maniculatus. The sequence goes on along the minus strand of NC_134860.1, from coordinate 51,508,634 downwards.
AGAGAGACGAAAAGCAGAGGAATGAAATCCACATGATGTTAATACTGTCACATGGCTAGTAATCGTCTGAGAAGGTGAAGAGTTTTGCTGTAGTCCTGCAAAGCATTTTGGAGTTATGAATTGTTGGGCATTTTCCTCCTCAGCATTCCACACTAAACATCCTTAGGGTTCCAAATTAAACCCGTGTGACATTTTTGTTGTTGTTGTGTGAAGGAAATGCTAAATGTGTCTTTCTTCTCCATTCCTCTCCGAGGGTACTTTGGAAATATTTGAGTAAAAGAAACCAAAACAAACAAACAAACAAAAAACCATCACCATGGTGGTGCATGCATTTAATCCCAGCTCTCTGGAGGCAGAGACCTGCGGATCTCTGAGTTTGAGGCCAGCCTGATGTACAGAGCAAGTTCCAGGACAACCAGAGCTCCACAGAGAAACCCTGTCTCGAAAAACAACAACAAAACAAAACAAAGCAAATCACCGAATGGAGGCTTCATTAATTCTGGGCACCATAAGTCTATTAAAGCAGAGTAATCTTAAAATTCATATACATTTTGCTAAAACTTTTTATTTAGAAAAAAGGATCATATTATTAACTATTGTCCAAGTTGGTATCAAACATAAAGTTTTTTGTTTGTTTGTTTTGTGTGTGTGTGTGTGTGTGTCTATTTGCATTTGTTGGTATGGATTTCAAGTCACAGTTAATATAAAAGTTTTAAATTTACTTTTTAAAAAACACATAGAATTTGTTTTCTATTGCTGTATGCACAGTGGCTCACTATGTAATATACTACATTGAACCTTAAGAGGGCTGTGTAGGGGATGGATTTAGCTGATGTTAAATGAATTTCATAAACTTGAATATTATCAAATTCTTTGTATATTTTAGCTCAGTAATATTGGAAGGAATTTTTATAGACTTTCCTCATGCATCTATTAGAAAATAAATTTTCATAATCAGTATATTATCTTTTAAATAAAATGGATCATGTTTTGTCTTAATAAGACAAATATTGTTTAATAAATACTTTACTATCCTTTGAGAATTTTTTACAATGTATTTGATCACATCCAACCCTACCTTAACTTCTCCCAGATCCTCTCCCGTCTCCCCAACACTCCAACTTCATGCCTTTCTTTCTTCTTCTTTTTAAAATTTGATAATCCATTGACTTCAATTTGTGGTGCCCATATACTTCTGGGTGTCAGGCTATCCACAGGAGTGTGGCCAACCTACCAGGGACCATATGCCTAAAGAAAACTGACTGTGCCTTGGCCAGAAGCTATCAGTTGTCCAAAGCTCCTAAAATAAAGATGGGGGCTCATGAACCTCTTCCCATTCCACGAGGGAATGTTAACTGGCTTTGTATTGAACAGGGACCACAGCTGATGCCAGTTCGTGCGTGCAGTGGTTCTGTCATGTCCAGAAGACACTGCTGTACTCTGGTCATTCCTAATCTCTGGTTCTTACAGTCTTTCTGACTCCTCTTCTTCCAATGATCCATGAGTCTTAGGGAAGGGGGAGGATACAGATGTCCCACTTGGTGGCTGAGCACTACACAAATTATATTCTTCGCCCTTAGACCAGTTGTGAGTTTCTGCGTTGACCACTACCTACTGCACAAAGTAGCTTTTCTGTTGAAGTTTGAGAGCTGTACTAGTTGAAGACTGCAGGGATAAGAATGTAGAGGGCAGTCTGATACTAGGTAAATTTAGCAAAATAGTAGGTTCACTCCTGGGACTATGAGCTTCCTAACTACGAGTTCTTGGTCATATTTACAGTACCAGGCATAGGTTTCCTCCTGTGGAATGATCCTTAAGTTCAACCAGAAAGGGCTTGTTACCCCCATAATATTCGTGTCATTATTTCATCCATGGACATACCAGTCATTATTGTAGTTCATTGGTTTCACTGCTGGGTAAGTCTGTGGATGACATTTTTGTCCTCAGTGGCCCATATTGCTGGGAGCCTTGCTCCAGATTGGTTTAATGACCTGGGATAGATGTGTGAAATTGGCTCCATGAAGAAATTGTGACTACCTGTTGTTCAAACAAGTGGCCCCAAATAGCCTGGGCAGCCTTCACTTGCACAGTTTCAATGGTTTGCGTGAACAAAAACTGTCCCACAATCAGTTTTTACTTCCTAAGTTTTTAAAAATGGTGACAATAATTGCCAGTTTGTTCCTTTGCCTCATTCCCCTTCCATCCCCCAACTTTCCCACCGGCAACCATCACCTACTTGACTCATAGCTCTACTCTTAGAAGCATAAGCAGTGTTTCAGGCCACAAAGGAAGTTTTCTGACTAGGCACACCTACATGTAGGGCAGTGTGCCCAGGTGGCAGCATTTGTAGTTACAGTGTCATGCAGGGGGAGAGACAATTTTGTCTCTAGTGGTTAATATTTACATCTGATAGGGTCTGGGTTCTTACAATCAACTGACCAGCCAAAGCTGGATCAATCCATTCTACATTCTGTACTACCCTATCTCCTCCAGGGATGTACTAGGTTTTCATTTATCCTATAGGCAACATAACTTGGAAACTTACTCTTAATAATTGGCACTGTTTATCCCTTGCCCTTATGTCCATCTCTCTTAACTTCTTAGGGTATTGGTATAGTTATTAGAAATGGGGAAACTGTGGGTTTCTATGATTATGCTTCATTCCTTGTTTCTAGACTATCCCCATTAACTTTTGATATCATCTATTTAATAACATTTCTCAAAGACTCTTGTGGTTAAAATAATTCTTTTCAGAACAGTTATGCAAATATGTGATATTAAACTTCATGACCTATTGTGACTCATTCAGGCCAGCAGTGTGGCTAGCATGGTGAAAGCAAGGAGAGCAGGTAGTACAGAGGCTCCCCGGATCATGACAAGAATATTATGCCTCAAACTGTCCACAGGACTTTGCCTAATGGGTCAGGGTCTCCAGGGCCTTGCCACAAGGAGAGCCATTTGTGCTATTCTCAGGCCTTGTTCCCCAAAGAAGTCACATGGCTCCCACCACCGTATAGTACCTTTCAGTACTATGAAATTCAGCCAGCAGGCAGAAGCTTGATATCCTGGTTGATACAGACTTAATTTCTCTATGTGCTGTGGTGTGGGGTCTCCTTAGAAATTGGATGTCACGATCAAGTTCCCATGGGCAACTATCTTAGTCATGCTTCTTTTTCTGTGAAGGGAGAGACACCATGACCAAGGCAAGTCTTGTAAGAGAAAGGGTTTTTAATTTGGGGCTTGCTTACAGTTTCAGAGACTTAGACCATTATCACAAGCACAGAGAGAGAGAGAGAGAGAGAGAGAGAGAGAGAGAGAGAGAGAGAGAGAGAGACAGAACTGCACCTCAAAGCCCACTCCCAGTGACACACTTTCTCCAACAAACCCATACCTACTCAAAGAAAGCCACACTTTTTAATCCTTGTGATCCTTTCCAACAGTTCCATTCCCTGGTGATCAAGTATTCAAACATATGAACCTATTAGGGCCATCTTATTCTATGGTGATATTTATTTGTACTGAAATGTGATTTTATTTGTATGTTAATAAATAAAGTTGCCTGGGAGTCAGAGCTAATAGCAAGCCATAGCAGAAGCTGGGCAGTGGTGGCGCACGCCTTTAATCCCAGCACTCGGGAGGCAGAGCTAGGCAGATCTCTGTGTGTTCAAGGATACAGCCAGCATGGAGACACACTCCTTTAATCTCAATACCAACCATAGAAGACCTGGAGGTCTGTATAGACAAGCAGTGACGAGGAAGTCATGTGGTTGGGTTTACAACCAATGAGAAGGCAGAACAGAAAGTCAATAAAAAGACAGACACACAGGAAGTACATCTCTTTCAGAGGGGGAAGGACAGCAGTGGCAGTGAAGGGTAAGAAAGGGTTTTTAGTACCAGCTCTCAGCTACTGCTCTGACCTCTTGGGCTTTTAAGTCTGCATTTGGCTCTGTGTTTCTTATTTAATAAGACTGTTACATCTACATTATTCAAACCACCACAGCAGCTAAAATCAGTGGCAATAGCATGTATTGTTTTGGGGATCTGTGGGACATCTCTGACCAACAACTTGAAAGGAGGTATTCCATATCTGATACTGGGCTATTTTTTCTTTGGTAACCCATGGCTTCTGGGATGACCATAACCCTGTTCATAAGATAACTCTTATTAAACTCATATATATATATATACATATATATATACATATTATATATATTTACATATATACATATATATGTATATATATGAGTTTATAAAATAGTAGGTTTCTACATTGCTTCTTCAAGCATCTTTAGAGTTATTTATCCCTCGCCCAATACCCTCCTCTATCCTACCCTACCAACCCTCTCTCCACCTAAACCTTACTCTGCATTATTGTTCTTTTCCCAAAGACAAATATTTTTCTTTTGTTTTCTAGGGATTAAAGTTTATTTCCTTTTATTTACATTTTATCACTGTTTTCCAATGTTTATTTTTGTATTAGTGCATAAACAAACTATGTGACTGCTTTATTTTTTCAGTCTGCCTTTAAAGATTATGATGAAACCTGGCACTGTGGCAATGAATAACCAGGACTTTCCAAGCTTTTGAACATTAAGTATCTGAGAAATAATGCAAAATAAGGGTAGCTTTAATTTGTAGAAAGGAAGGGGAGCAGTTTAAAATGTGTGTGGTGAGAAGAGTGATGACTGGATATTTTAATGCCAGCGATTCCCTTCCTCACTCTCCTTGCCTTTCATGGAAGGTTGTGAAGGTTTCTTACATGCATGGACTGTGCTGCATCTCTAGAGGCATGAATAGGTTGAGGGAAGACTGGATTCCTTTCCCCAGTCAATTTTTTTCCTATCATAGATTTATTATAGTTCAACCCAAGCCACTTTAAACTATCTCTATAAATACAAAGCAGAACTTTATTATGTTCTCAGGCAGGAAAAAGCAGCCCACCATCTGGCTAACTTTGAAAATGTAGGAATTTGCATTTGCAAATGTAGGAATTCTTCTCCTATTTAGTCTTGGGTACATGGGTAGACTGGGGGACTTGCTCATATTTCAGACATCAGTTATCTGAAGCTCTTCGTTTTGGCTAAGGTATTTGCAGAAAGGGTTAGTAAGATCTCAGAAGCTGCAGAAGTTTAAGGAGAGAGTTTCTTTCCATTTCTGTGTCTAGTCCTCAGCCTACTAAGTGTAAATGCTCACCATTCCAGGTCATTTCTTCAGCTACATCCCCTGGGTAAAGCCCTGGCAAGTCTGCCCCCCCCCTTTCTTGTCCTTCATATGATTATGAATTAAGTGGTTGACCCTTCATCCCGAGAGACTGAAGAATAAAGAGTCGTCATCTTCTTAAGTGTTGACTGTGGAAAATAATCCTTTGCTCCTTTTTAGGTATGGAATTATGTAAAATAGAGAGATCTCCTTCCATAGCATTCTCCTTGTGCTTCAGAAGAGAGTTTGCTTTCTCCCGAAGATGCAGGCTTTGGGTAGGGCAGGACTGTGTCTTCCTCTGTCAACTCATTTTTTTTTTTTTGTTCAAAAAAAAAAAAAAACCAATCACAAGGGAGCTAGTGTGTGGGTAGTCATTGGGAATTTGGCTCTTGGCCACACTACACTGGGAACCATGAGATCGCTCTTCTTGACAGAGCAGGTCATCAACTCATACCATCTCTGAAATACAAACTGCCAGTGGCACTTCTATTGTTTAAAGATTTTCCTCTTTGGTAAGTCACATTCTTGCCAGGAATGTAAGAAGGGATGTTTTGCTGGTGAGAACCAAGGGGAGATGCCCAGTTGCTTGGAAGAAGTACTACTTACATGAACACTTTTCCTTACAGTTGCTTCTCTGTGTTCAGCTATGATTATTTCAGCATTCTGGACAGTTATCAGCAGAAGTAGATCTAGTTAAAAAAATCTAGAATTTTCCTAATTAATGATCAACATTGTGCCAGGGGTTGTGGCAGGTCAACAATGAATGGTTTTTGTTTGTTTGTTTGGTTTTTTTTTTTTTTTTTTTTTTTTTGGTTTTTCGAGACAGGGTTTCTCTGTGTAGCTTTGCGCCTTTCCTGGAGCTCACTTGGTAGCCCAGGCTGGCCTCGAACTCACAGAGATCCGCCTGGCTCTGCCTCCCGAGTGCTGGGATTAAAGGCGTGCGCCACCACCGCCCGGCTTGTTTGTTTGTTTTTACCTATAGTCCATTCGACTTAAAATTATGGGGATATTTCATAAAATGTACAATGTAGAACATGCTAATTACATAGTAGGGAAGGCAAGAAAATCATACAAGAAGTTATAAAATTAACTCCAGGAGGCAGTGCATGACTGGCACCAGCATTTATCACTGTGGCGGTACAGCACAGGAACAGGTATCTGTAGCCACAGCCGCAGCCCAGTAATTATCACAGGAGCCAAGAGAGAATTCATATGACCACTTCTGCTGACTCAGGAAGGGAATTTGACAAAGTGGTCCTTATGCATGTTAAAAGCATTAGACATAGGGACGAACAACAGATTCCTTAATATAAAATCAGATATGCGCCACAGTCTCAACAGTGCTTCCTCACGGGAAGTACCAGGAGGTCTGGTAGCAAGGAAGGAGAAGGCGATGTCGTCCACACCCCTGTCACTATTTAACGCTGCTTTAGAGCTGCGGGCTGGTAAAATCAGGAAGCAAAAAGCAGCAACGACAAGAAGTCAGAACCATGACCTGAAAAGAAGACATTGTCTGTACGTTTGCAAATAATTATACTCCTGGAACCTTGAAAGGGAACAGAGTGGTTTATAACAAATACAGCATTTAAAAAAGCTGCATCTTGTTCATATGTCAACCCAAGAAAAGTCAAAAGAAATCAGAAATAGAGAGTACATTACCTATTTCATAAAAGCAAGGAAATTGTCTTAGAAGTACAGTCAGCACACAAAACCAAGGGTGTCAGGGCATCTTTGTTCTTGTATACCCTTCTTGGCACCCTCCCCCTCCCTCTGCTTTCATCTTGGTAGTCCCCACCCTCTCCCCAGTACCATGTGCATTCTATCTCTGTCTTTTCTTCCCTTCCTCCCCTCTCCCTTAGATCTCTTCCTCTACTTCCATTGTTCCCTTTCTACTTTCATCAAACACACAGAGTCGAGGAGGAAGATTCTTAAATGAAAATTAAGCCTAGTTTGACAGGCTAGATAAATGGACTAGTGAATCCCTACTTAGACCTAATCACACATGGGAACTCAGGTAGACAAGCATTTCAGCATCTCAGTATCTCAGTGGGAGAAATGACTTTGGGAAGTTTGCTGGGGTGAGTTGTGTTTCTTTCAGCTGGAGGCTGGGGCAGATATGATATAATTGCTGTCTCAGTTCAGACCGGCAGCCTGGCCAGACTACAGGGGTTCTGTAAACTTGGAGTTGTGTGAAGGCTTTCCTAAAACTGGTTTGCTGTGGAGCATTACTGAAGTTCAGAGGTCAACTGCTGTGGAGGATTCTGCAAGGTCAGGGGTCAAGTGTTTCTGTCATCACTTCCACTCAGACCACCCAAAGGGAAGAATGCACCTCAAATCTCAACTTTCATGAACAGTGCATTGCTTCCTGGTTGGAAAAAAAAAAAACTTCATACCAAACAGACGATTTATTGGCTTCAGGATTCTGTGAGTAACAGAAATATGGGAAGACAGGGTATTTATCAATTAAGCATCAACCTCAAGGCAAAGTTCCATATTTTATTCATTCATCTGCCTTTGAATGAGAATGAGATGGCTTGGATGCAATTGGGCCCACCATGTAACATCTTATTTTGATTTGAAAAAATGATTCCAGATTTTTCCTGACAGAAAATAAATCTTATATGACTAGGCTGCCTTATAGTGCAGGTTGTGGGAGAAAGAGAAGTTAAATAACATTCTAAGACTTTTGGCTGCCATAACTAGGTAAATTATTTGTCATTTTATCAAAATCAGCAAGGGTAAAGGCAGATTTTATGGGAGGGAGCTAGACATTGTGGTTTTGACATGCTAAATTCTGAATGTCAATTAATTATGCATGGTAATGGCACCAAAGGTGTCTTAGATAGGGTTTCTATTGCTGTTAAGAGACACCATGACCACAGCAACTCTTATAAAGGAAAACATTTAATTGAGGTGGCAGCTTCCACTTTCATAGGTTTAGTCCATTATCATCATGGTGGGGAGCATGGCAGTGAGCAGGCAGACATGGTGCTAGAGAGGTAGCTGGGAGTTCTTACCTCTTGATTCACAGGCAACAGGAAGTGGTGTGTCTCACTCGGCATGGCTTGAGCATATATGAAACCTCAAAGCCCACCTCCACAGTGACACACTTCCCCCAACAAGACCATATCTATTCCAAGAAGGCCATACCTCTTAATAGTGCTGCTCTCTTGGGGAGCCATTTTTTTTTTTTCAAATCACCACAATATGAAATACTACATATGAATATCTGCCTTTCAACTGGGAGAGCCAGGATGGAGATAGTGAAAGTCACTAGTGCACAGATGGAAATTAAAACCACATCTCTGGGTGAGATCATTTGAGTATGAACATAGATCAAATACGTGTTTCAGAAATAAGCTGCAGGAGACTAGAGGCCACACAATCTAGAGGTCAGCAAAGTGAGACTGGGCTAGAAAAGGAGACTGAGTGGGGTTGATCTGGGGCCACAAGCAAACCAGAACTTGTGGCCACCCAGAACTCAAGTGATGGTGTTCCAAGGAGAGAAGAGGCATTATGTCAGTGGAGATATCCGAGTGATCTCAATAAGGTAAGAAATGGTAAGATCATTGGATTTGCAGAAACAAAACTGTGCTGGGAGCAAACAACCAGCCATCATTTCTCTATGGCAGAATTGTAAATTTTAATACTTTCCTAATTTTTTTCTGCCCCCAATGCATAAACATGTGTAGACTCAATAAGGTTATATTATCTCTCATGTTTGTGATCTGCTTTACATCTCTCTGGTCAGTCTGCCTGGACAGTGTTTCTATGCACTGTAAATTCAGATCTAATTAGACCAGCTTGTGAGTGTCTCTCTTCTTTTTGACTGTATTAATTATGGCTAAAGTGAAAGAATTTAAAAAAATGAGACAGAATTTTGACTTTTGCAATTCTAGGTGGAGTTAGATCCATAGGCTCTGATGTGCTAAGACATCTGTCTTATATCTTAGCATTGCCTTTCTCCATCTCTCTTTCTCAATTTTATCACATGTATTTCAAATAACACGGTATCCTAGTTAGGGTTTCTATTACTGTAATAAGACACGATAACCAAAATCAAATTTGGGGAGGAAGGGATTTATTTCTCTTACACATCTAGGTAACAATTCATTCCTGAGGGAATTCAGGACAAAACTCAAGGCAGGGCCAGAGAACCTGGAGGCAGGAACTGAAGCAGAGGCTGTGGGGGAGCACTAGCTTGAATGGTTTGCCTCAAAGCATCCAGGACCACCATCCCAGGGGTGGTCCTACCCACAGGGAACTGGACCCTGCTGTATCAATCATCAGTCAAGGAAATGCCCCACAGGCCAGTCTAGTGAAGAAATTTTCTAGTTTAGGTTCCTTCTTCCCAAATGACTCTAGCTGGTGTCAAGTTGACATAAAACTAGCCAGCACACATGGGATATTTAAAAAATAATTTTATTAATTCTTGGAGAAGTTCATGCAATGTATTTTGATCATATCCACCCCTTCCCCCTCCTCCTTTAAGACCTACCTTTACTACCCTATGTTTTAAATGTTACCCTCATTTAAAAAAATTAGTTCTTGAGAATTTCATACAATACATTTTATCACATTTACCCACTCCCCTGACTCCTAGATCCACACCCTCTTCCCCCATATGCACTCAACTTTGTGTCCTTCTTTTTTCTCCTTATAATCCATCAAGTACAGTTGGTGCTCCCCATACACTCATGGATCTATAGCCTTCCACTGGAGCCTAGTCAGCCCTCTGGGATCCTCAGCCTTAAAGAAAGCTGACCCTTCCCTTTTCCATCGCTCAGCAGTTATCAATTGCCAACAACTCCTGAGCTCAGAGTGAGACTGCATACCCATCTTCCCCCTGCATGTGGGAATTTTTTTTTTTTTCATGGCTTGAGTCTTGCGCATCTTGTCAAAACCACCCTGAGTTCACATGTGCAACTGCCCAGGTGTGCCCAGAAAACATTGTTTCATTGGAATCATCCACTACCTCTGGCTCTTACCAACTTTCTTCCTTTTCATGAGATATTTTCTGATCTTTGTAGGGAAGAATGTGATACAGATGTCCCATTTAGGCTTGAACATTCTGCAGTGCTTCTCTCTCTCTCTCTCTCTCTCTCTCTCTCTCTCTCTCTCTCTCTCTCTCTCTCTCTCTCTTTCTCTCTCTCTCTCTCTCATTTCAGAGAAATTAAAGGTAATTGTCATATAAAACAATAATGACCCCGATTTAACTGCGAGTGAAGTGGGTGGTTCTGAACACACAGTGCTGTCCCATCATAGCAATGGTTCTGCTGGAGTTTTATCCCTGTGTTACAAAACTACAAAATATTTTTTGCTTCTCCAATAATGTATTATTTAACAATTGTTTAACAGTTAGCACACTAAACAGGTGTCCTTTTCCTCTGATCAAAAGTGTTAGTGCTCCTGACAAGACTTCAGTTCTGTTTCTTGTACCATCAAAGTCGTAGATAAAGAGCTGCAAGTGACACGTAGCAGAGGAATAGCGTGGTCTAAGAGTAAAGGCTGAAGAGGGGCTGTGGGAGGGGCTTGGGGAATCCTGGGAGTGGAGGTGTGAAGCGTATGTCTGGTTGGAGAGACAGAGATTAAAGGTCTGGGGGAACCCTGGGTTTTTACCAAGAGATAGAGTGTTCCGGGACTGGAGTTGGGGTAGAAGGAGGGCCACCTGCAAGCAGGCTGCTACAGAACTGCGTATGAAACTTGTGAGATCATAATGGCAGACAAAAAGGATAATGGAAATCACCTACCTGACTCCCAGCCTTGTGTGGGCACCGGTGGTCCCTGGGAGAAAGTGTTTATAGGCATTGATGGCTGACCCAAAAGAATGGAGACAGGCTAGAAGGGAAGTCTGGGAGCATCGATAGGAAAGAACTAAGCTGAATCTTACCACCCACTCCATATCTATGATTCTCTGCATGTTGACAGTTCTGGGTCTCTGTGTTAACTGCCATCTACTTCAAGAAGAAATTTTTCTGATGAGGGTTGAGAGATGCACTGTGCATATTACAATAAGTCATTAGGAGTCAGTTTAATACTGTATCTATTTATCAGAATAATAGTAGTAGATTCCAGAATAACAGCAGCAGTAGAACCTAGGTCTAACCATAGGTTCTTGGCTCTGACAATAGTGCCAGGTATGACTTGCATTTTTTGAAGCAGGCCTTAAATCCAAACAGAAAGTGTTTCTTTGTTGGTGTTTTAATCATAATAACCAGGAAATGGAAATAACTTATATGTAAATAAGCTGATAAATGTATAATGAAAATGTGACACATTACACCGTGGAATATTATTCAGCTGCTTGGAAAACCAAAATTAGCCAGTGTGAGTATATGTGTGTGTGTGTGTGTGTGTGTGTGTGTGTGTGTGTGTGTGTGTGTGTGTGTGTATGTGTGCCTTTAATCCCAGTACTGGAGATTCAGAGGCAGGTGGATCAATGTAAGTTTGAGGCCAGCCTGATCAAACAAAGCAAGTTTCCCATCTCAAAAAGAAAATTATGAATTTCAAAGGTAAATAGATGGAGCTGTAAGCAATCATCCTGAGTATGGGAACCTAGACCTAGAAAAAGTGTCGCACGTTTTCTCTGAGATGCAGGTGGTAGCTTTTAAACATTCCCTGGGTGTGTTTCATTTGGCATACCCACAGAGGTCAGGGAACTAGTAAGGGGCTGGGCAGGTGGGTTTAAAGGGAGAGGAGTTAGAATGCAGTGATCTAGATAATGTAATAGGAAGGATTGAATGGGTTGGGGAGTGAGAGGCAGGTAGGGGGAGTATGGGAAGGTATAACTAACACTAAAGGCCTCCTGAAAAAGGTGTATAGAAACCTACTACCATAGGCAATTCTTAAAACCTATACATGTACATATATAAAAAGAGTTAAAGTGGAGTTACCCCACAATGAGGGCAGGGGAGGGGAGATCAATCCCCTGACACCACAGGCTGGTAAATAAACTCAGTGCCAGGAATGGGTTACCTCTTTTAAAGTTGTTGGCCAGGGGGTCCCATAGATCCCTAAACATCACAGGCTATTGTCATTGCTCTTGATTCCCTACAGAACTTGGTAACACCCTGTTGTTGAAGATATCACAAATTCAAGTCATAGAACACGGAGAGATCAAGCTGGCACTGATCTGGAAGCACCATCTCTGCTGGCTGGATTTCACAGTGCTGGAAGGTAATATGCAGGCCACCATGGGAGGAAGTAATCATCAATCTTACCTAACTGCCAACCCTGCGAGCCACAATAGTTACTGGCCTGAGAAGATGCTCTGACTGGTGCAATAGTGTTATGGATTTTATGGGAGTAGTCAAACACTTCCTCCCTCTCCTAAACTAAAATGCTAATGAAACCCCCAGGGTCGTACACTGATTAAGATCTAGCCATTTTTCAGAGCAGAAACAGAAAATAAAACACCAATAAAACAATGAGAAAACGTTGTATGTCCACTGACAAGACTCTGTCCTCAGAATAGCTGTGTTCACCTATAATTTCCCTCACTATGATTAGGATGTTTTCTGTAATGGTTTCTATTTTATGTGTTATGCTGATAACTTCCAAATTGTCTCTGACAAGCAATCATACTTAAGATGTTTTGATTATCTAGATGCTTTATTGTTGTTGTTATTCATTTTTGAGATAGGGGATTGTGTAGTCTAGACTAGATTTGAACTTACAATGAGCCTGCTACTTCTCGATTGCTGGAACTTGTTTAATTGTTAGTATTTTGTCCTTAGCAAGTTTATTCTGCCTGGAAGTGTTCTCTTCACATCTATGCATCAAGTACAGATTCAAAGTACAGTTTCTTTTCTTTCTTACAAAATCATTTCTTTTTTAGAATTCCATATATGAATACTGTATTTGTATCATTTCTCTGCCTTTCCTCTCCTCTCTCCAACTCCTCTCATGATCCCCCTACTTTTCAGATTCATAGCCTCTTACACACACACACACACACACACACACACACACACACACACACACACACATGCACACACACACACGCACGCACGCACGCATGCACGCACCCTGCTGAGTTCATATGTGTTAGGGCTGACTTCTTGGGATTCGATAATCTGTCAGGAGGTTCATCCCTGGAGAAGACTGAGTCTCCCTTTCTCAGTGGCCCTTAATTGCCGCCTAGGAGTGGAACCTTGGGAGCGTCCCCACCTCATCCACCTTGGCATGTCAGCTAGTGCTGTCATTATGAAGGTCTTGTTAAGGTTATGGTTATTGTTGAGATCTTGTGAGTCCAGCTTCCCTGTCACACACAGAAGACACTGAAGTGCAGTTTGTATAAAGTTGAATGTGATTTTTAAAAAGTACATTGTAAATTTAATAAGCTTTTTGGTTAGTCAGTTCCCTTTATGCAGTTCTCCTTCAGTATAAAATGTCAGATTTTACTTTTCTTATAAATGATATCCCTTTGTTATTTTTTTCTGTAACATCACTGCAAAAATGAACATTTCACATTTCTTCCATTATTTCTTATGAAATGGAATATTTTATCTCATGGCTGTCTGTTTCATTTTTAAAAAAAGCTTCAAATTACAATTCTTCCTTCTGGTGAATGGAAATGTACTTTTATGTGACTGTGAATTTCCCTTCACGCCTACACATAAATATAACCAGCCACTTATGCATTCAACCATTGTTGCCTAGTGATTAGTGGCTTAGAACACTGGAATGTATCCATAAGGTTTAAATGTAGTGAGTGATATTTTCGTTTCCTATTCATTTTTCGTGTTTTCTGTAATTATCAGGCAAAATAATGGGTTTCATTTTCCAGTGTGGCGTTTCCTCAATTCTGTGTGTGTTGGTTCTCCTCCCCCCTCACTGCCCCTCCCATCCTCACGTATGTATTCCCTCACCATCTCACCTTCCCTCCTTAAAGCCCCCTCTCTCTCACTGTTCCTTTTTTAGCTTCATGACCTGTACCCATGCACGCATGTCTATTCCTTCAAAGATCAGAAAAGTTGTTTATTTTGAACAACTTTAAGTGACATACTAAGATAATTAAAAACCAATCACTTGCATTGACGTTTTCTTTTAGGTGTGTATCCACTGTGACTTGGATCGCAGGGTGCTTTGAAGCTGTCTGGATGCTGTGTGCTCAGGCTTGCTCAGAATCCAAGCATTTGTCAGAGCTCAACAGATTTACTTCCTAGCTCAGTCACACACATTTCACTGCTGTCGCCAGAGCTCAGAAATTAAATGTCTTTTAACAGGATGTTGAACACCATTTTGCTCAGGGGATTTATTTTCCTAAACTGAGGAAGGAGTGAAGAGAGAATACTTCCATAGGCAACAGTTTACTCATTAGGGGTTGACTGTGGAGTTCCTCACAGCACTGTTTTGTATGGGACTCCACAGTGAACGCCCCAGGAAGAAATACCTGAAAAAACAAAAGATTAGTGCAAGAAGTTGCTTTACTTTTATTTTTTATGAGGAACCTCCATATTAACCTTCATAGTGGCAGGATGTGATGGTTCATGGTAATTGTCTATTGTACAGAATCTAGACTCATCTGGGAGGCATGCACACCTGTGAGGAATTATCTGGGTTAGGTTAGTCTTTGGACGTATTTACTGGGGATTATCTTGATTAAATTGGTTTTAGTGCGGAGACTTAGCCACTGTGGGTAGTAACACTGACTGGGTGTACTGGATCCTGGACTGCATACAAAGGAGAAAATAAGCTGAGTGTGTGGGTCCATTGCCCTCTGCTTCTTGACTATGCATGTGCAGTGACCAGTGTCCTCAGACTCATGTTGCCGTGACTTCTCTCTCACAATGAACTGCACGCTCAAATCTGGTTACGGATTTTAAAGATATTCCCATTTTTGAAGAAAATGGAAGTTTGCTATATGCGACTTATTTTTCCTTTGAATAGTACATCTTACGTGCATCACCATATCATTACCTGCGAATCCATTCCATCTTCTTCATTAATGGCCTAGTTGTATTTTGCAATACAGATGAACTTTTATCTCATATTGGCCACTGAATACATAGATGTTTCCTATTTCAGTTCAATGCTTCCTGTAAGGTTTTAGTAGATTATTTATATCTGATTCAGGGAGCATTCGTCTATTCTTTGTAACACGTTGACACATATCAAACACTTTTTGGAATCTATTGAAATGAACTTTCTGGATCCATCTGAGGTGGCTTTTCTTTCCTGATGAAAGAAAGATGGGAATCTGTTGTCTACTTCCTCATATCTTTCTTTCCTTATCTCATCTATGGTACCTGTGGTTAGATCACCATCCTGTGCAGCCATGAAAATTTCCATTAATGAGGTGCTGGTGACAAAGCAAAAGGAGAAGACTTTTGGTGATTACCACAGAACTCACCTCGCTTGCCTCCGACTCCATCCACTGAGGTTCTTGAAGGTCTTCATTGCTTAATTTTTTTTTGTTAAAAAAAGTGTACAATTTTTTATGCAGGCAATCTCAACTGATCCTGCTAGTCATAGTAATTGTGGAGAAAACATGAAGTTTTTGCTTTTTCCTGGAATGACTTATACAGAAGAGAAATAACCTGATAGTGTCTCACATTAGCATCTGGCTGGTCTCTGGAAGGAATATCTGTATTTGGAAGGTTATATTTGGAGTACTTGTGTCACTGACATTTAGCAAAGAAAGTGAGGTGAGACTTACAGAGGTAGAAGAACAAGGGGTGGCTGCTTTTTTGGGGACTTTGTCAAAGTATTCTTCCCAAGGGACACAGGAAGTAGAAAAGAGAGCAGGATGCACTTTTCCATGTGATACTGTGATAAGGAAAACGTCAGCCTCAAGTTGAATCCCTCGGACATGATTTTCCTACTCATATATTCTTACATCTTTTCGTGTTCTACACAGTACTTTTGACTTTTTCTTCTTGATGCAGGGAATAATACTGAATCTCCATATTGCTCTTCTTTGTATATGTTGCTAGCAGGATGCCCTAGAGATATCTGCCTCAGCTGTCACTCATTCAGTCATTTTTAGGACTCAACCCTCCAAGTCATCTTACAAAATACAAAAAAAAATGTGTGTGGGCATTTTGCCTGCATGTATACCTGTGCATGCAGTGACCAAGGAAGGTAGAGAGGGGATCAGATCCTCTGGAACTGGAGTTAGAGGCAGTCGAGAGATGCCATATTGATTCTGGGAACTGGACCTGAGTCCTCTGTAAGAGCAGACTGTGATTTTTATTTATTTTTTCTTCTCTCATACAATATATCCCCATCACAGCTTCCCCTCCCTCTACTCCTCACAGTTCCTCCCCACATCCCTTCTCCCCCAGAAAAAGAGCAGTCCTCCCAGGGACATCAACCAAACATGGCACAACAAGATACAATAAGACCGGGCACAAACCCTTACATCAAGGCTGGGCGAGGCAACCCAGTAGGAGAAAAAGTGTCCTAAGAGTAGGCAAAAGAGTCAGAGACACCCCCATTCCCACTGTGAGGAGTCCCCCCCAAAAACACCAAGCCAACAACCGTAGCATATGTGCATAGGACCTAGCACAGATCCATACGGGCTCCATGATTGCTGCGTCAGTCTCTGCGAGCCCCTGTGAGCCTTGCTTAGTTGATTCCACAGGCTGCGTTCTTCCTGTCAGATGGTGATCTTAATCACTGAACCATTTCTCCTGTCCATCATTTTGTTTTTGAGACACAAGTTCTATTTTTATGGCACTAGAGAATTAATCCCAGCACCTGTGTGCTAAGCAAGTGCTTTACTAATAAGTCACGTCCCAGTCCAAGTATGACTTCTAATGGAATATTTTTGTAAGATTGTGAGCAACAATGTTTATACCAGAGTATTCCAAAAGACATCATGCATGACTCAATAACACAAATGCTTCCCCTCTAAGAAGTGAAACTTTTGAATATTTGCTGTCACTTAAGCTTGACATGGAATTTGAAGTTTTCATTTTGACATCTTCCTTAGATGCTTTTTATAGTGTGTGTGTCGTAAGAGAAACCTTTTATGTTCTATTTCCCATTATGGTTTGTCTTCTGATTTAATTCAATTGGAATATATGGAGCACTTAGCAAGTGTCAGGCCTTCACTAGGTGCTAAAGTGTGCGTACATGAGATAAGACAAAAACTTCCACTTTCGGCAGATTGCATACTGGTTATGTTAAGTACCCACTCTCTGAATCATACTGATTTTCCAGTGAATTACAGCAAATACACAGTTGTGAGTTTTTCAAAGCCCTGAAGAAAGGAAGGAAAATATTCATGGACAAATAAAGAATGTGAGAACAAGCCAGAACAGGGAGAGGGAAGTTAAAAAAAAAATACAGTCTCAAATTGCTCACATTGACAGACTAAACCTCAGAGGGAGCTGAGCCTGAACTTGTTTCATTAATATTATGATTAAAATACTTTTTATTCATATAAGCATATGTTCACTTACAAAATAATAGGCTGCGTTATGGCATTTTCAAGCATGTGTGCGGTGTACTGTGATCATTTTCACACCCCATTACTGCGTCTTGCTTCCTTCCTTCCCATTAGTACCTTTCCTCTTCAGAAGTAGATCTCTTCTGCTTCCACGCTTAAACACCTATACATTCTGATTAGCATAAGCCCCACCCTTTCTAATCTCCCTCCCACCCCTCACTCGTACCTCCTTCCTGTAAGTCCCTTTCCACAGTCATGATTTGTTGTTGTTATTTTGAGACCCACTGAGCTTCAGCAGGATCATGTATGTGACCACAGGGTTGTACACAGTTGCAGATGGTGACGGACTCTGTGTGTTCCTACCTCTCCCCACTCCCCATTCCATCAGTAGGTTTGCCTCAGATTTGGCCTCCTCTCTTACCAGGGAGCTTCAGGCTATTGTGTATTTGTTTGTTTGTTTCTGTTCTCCTCTGGCTTTTTAGCCATTTTGTTATCACGCTTGTGCTTCCCAATGTTTTCAGTCCTTTCTTTTCAGAATGTCGCATGTTATTGTTACCCTGACTCTTTCCTTCACGGAGGCTGCTTTTAGTTCAACCTCTCTGTTAGTTACCGGCTGCTGCAACAAAATATCTGCAAAAAGCACCTCCAGGAAGGAAATACTTAATTGGATTCACAATTCCAGGGCACAGTGCATCACTTCAGGGAAGCCGTGGGGGAAGGGGGGGGGCAGCAACAGCATGAGGCATGTGCATCTGCCGTCAGAAATTAGAGGGAGAATGCTGCTGCTTAGTTCTGCTTTTCTTTGTAATCCAACCCAGGACCCCTATGGGATGTCATTCACACTCAGGGGCAGCCTTTCTGCTTCAAATCATCTACTCTCGATAACCCCTCACAGACATCCCAGAGGCTTACCTCCCAGAAGGCTGTGCATCCTCTCAGGTTGGCAACCAATAGTAACCATCACAACTCTACCCTCTGTCTACTTGACACCAAACTCTTCCGTTTTAAGTCACGACCGTCTCTGTTTTCATAGGCTCATTGGCTATCTCAGAATGTGAGATGCATTCATCCAAACTATGTAAGCTCCCATAGTCTCCAACAGTTCCAACACTGTTCAAAAATGTAAATACAGAGTCTCTTCTAAGATGCAGGCAATGTGTTACCTGTGAGTCCTTATAACATAAAAGAAATGTCACCCATTTCCAACATATACAGATTCAATATTAACATTCCAAAAGGGAGGGATGAGAGCCCATCAAGGAACGATTGCACCAAAACAAGATCCATGTCTGGAGAAACATGAAATCCTGTAGCTCATGTTGGACACCTGTGGTTTATAATGAAGCCATCTGGTCCCCAAAGGGCCTGGGTGAGCCCTGTACCCTCATCTCTGCTAACTGTAGCACACAGCCTCTTTTGCAGCAACTCTATCCAATGCTTCCAGCTCTCCTCGGTGACACCCCATGGTTCTGTCATCTTCAATATTCTAGGATGTCTGCTGCAATTTATGTTTCATTTTCACAGCTTCACAGTGATTCCCCAGGACCTTTTCAGGGACTCTGACCTTCATGCAAATTGCCAGGTCTCAGCAGCTCTCTGAAACTGTGGAACAAGACTCCATAATCAACTCAATCTTGTATCTTTCATGGTTTTAAAACCAGCACCACGTGGATAACTCTCCCACATTCTTCTGCCAGCTAGAGATGCATCATGGCCTCCTTGGACCACAGATATAAATGGCGCCTGTTGTAGCGGGTAGCCATTCCAGCTTTAATCTGGAAGTTCCAACCCTCATTGAGGCTTCGGCAACTGTCACACCTACAAGGCGGGGCCAAGGGAGGACCCTGGAGACCCGAGATCAGGATGGGCCAGCTCTCTCTCTGTTCATGGGCCCTGGACAGTGGAGGTTGACTGAGCAGAGCTCCAGAGAACACTGCTGGACTGCGATACACCTTCCCCAGACCCCGCAACCTACCTATCCTTTCATTTGTAAGTTACCCACTAAATAAATCTTCCTTTTAACTACGTGGAGTATCCTTAATAATTTCACCAATAACCTTGGTGATTCAATCTGCATAGGTGGAATAGGCTGGGAGGTATGCGGAGGAGCTGGCTCGGCAGGCAGACATCCAGGCAAATATCTGTGGATACTGCAATGGGGATGTGGTAGCCACTTGAGGCATGTGGGGAGCAGAGAGGGGGCTGCTGATGTAGGCTTGGGCACTGCCACAATCATTTCCTGTCTCTTTCCATCCTTTTCCTTTACTTTACACCTATTCTCATCCAGCTCCTTGTCAGCAGAAGCAGAGGAAATATCAGTCATGGACAGAATGAAGGTGATGGATAAGTTGGTATTACATTGTTCCGGGAAATGCTTATTGTGGGCCTTCATGACTTCCTCAGTAGAGGAGGATTTTAGGCCAGTGATTATAGCCAACAAAATGGACATAAAAAACAATTGGAGAGTTACTCCTGAGGCCACTTCCCTTTTTCTGGCCAGGAACAGAACTGTCATCCAAAGATCAGGTTCCCACATGTTCTCTGAAGAGATCCATGGAGCAAGCACCACAGCCTCCATCCAAAATCTTTCTAGTTCTGATGTTGTAGCTCAGAGGCCCCTGACTGGTTAAGAGGGACTTGAGAGCTCTAATAGGGGCCTCTGTATGGTAAGGGAGGAAATTTCCCATAGCGGTAGAAGGTGGGATAAACAACAATGACTGTGGCTCTGTTTCCTGAGGGTCCAGCCCGTATATGGAAGCACCAGGCAAGCCTGAACAAAAGTATGTGCCACCCTACTGTACAGACTCACAAACAAGATGAACAACAGGAAGAAAGCGGGGGTCCCAGAGCTTACCTGCTGAAGGGACTGACATCACACAACGTAGAGAGGCCTGCTCACCAAAGTACACTGCTCAAGGGGGCTGCTTGCTCAACCAGCATCAAGAATGAGGAAAGGGAGACAAACAGTCCCTGTTCAAGTACCAGATGTGGCAGGGTCCTGTGCTGTTCCCTTTGTCGGAGGGGGCCAAGTAGGCGCAGAGTCAATGATACAGACTCTGAGAGAATGTTGAAACAACAAGCTCAGTTTACTCAGGAAGAAGCAAGCCTTATTTACCATCCACCCTGCCCCAGGGAAAGGTCTGATGGATATGCATCTGCTGGTGTGACATCACTGCCTTTCATTGGTCCAAGTCATCTATCTCCAGATCATGTCTCAGCTACTGTTGCCAAAGCCTTTAGGTAGACACCGGTTGGCTCTCAGAAAATATCTTATTACTGGTTTGGGCCAGCTGGCCCTCAAGCCTGTTGGGGATGAGTCATCCCACACTTCTCCTGTATCCCATAAAGAGAGACCATAAACAACAATTCACTTATTCACTCTAGCTCATGTAGAATACTGCTCCCCTGAGTGTGTCCTCTACTGTCTCCTTAAACAAAACCTTCTGATCCTTTACTATTTGTGCGTGATTTTGTAATTTTTTTAAATAAGGTGTCAAGAACCTGTAAACAGTTGATCCAGATAGTAACCCCCAGTAGCAGTATCTGCCTTGGGGTGACCCTGTTCCTTAATCTATATCTGTCTTTCAAGACTTTCCATATTCCTAGGATCTTGGGCTTTCCGCTGTGTTTCCAGAGCCATGCTTTCAGTGGCTGCCTATGAGGATCCTGACCCAACTACACATTGCCTGGGTTTCCAGGCCTTTTTGTACAATCTGGATGGGAGCTTTTGTGACCATACCACTGTTTCATTCGGCATATCTGTAAAACCAGAATCACATGGAGGACACCAATGTCACTATCAGTTTAAGCACACACTGTGACCCATTAGGGAAAATACAGGAATGAAAAGAGGCTCTTCACCTGTGGATCTGTTTTGGCTTTCCTAGTGACAGTCGGGAGGCTTCAGATACCACAGACAAAGGCAAAATTGACTGTGGAGACACTACACGTTTCTCTAAAGACATATGTTATATAGCAGTTTCCTCAAGATTGAAATATTCCATCAAGCACAGAAATTCCTTAAGACAGAAAGAAAACAACTCAAAATAGATCCAGGAAGTCCCTAAAACTGGCCAGATTCACCAGGACCCTGTGTTCCCAAGGGTAAACATTAAAGACTGTCAAAAGTCACTCTCAGACTATGCATACTGCAAAGATGACTCTCAGAGGAGCCAAGCTCAAAAGACTTTGGGACTAGTCAAGCAGCCGGAAAGAAGCAGAAATCAGCTGAGCTGCCTGGGAAAGACACTCTGCATCCTGTCCATCTGCCTGCAGGCTGTGCAGTGTGCTCCAGGTTCACAGCTTTTGTGAGCTCTCACTCATGCTTCCCTGGGCTTTTCGTGGTGCTCTTGTCCTTGAATCATTTCTGGTTTATAAATAACCCTTCACCCATATTCATGTAAGTAACCCCAACAAACTCATTTGGTTCACCAAGTTGGACTTTGGTGGTATATATATATTGTAGTCTGTCATGGACTCCCTAATGTAGGGTTAGTAAATGTGTGTGTTGCATCTTTTCATGAAAAGTGTGTCAAAGACAATATAAAAACTGTGCTTACTTAGGGCAAGCATGCTCTATCTATAACTTTGAGTTTTAAACACTTCCCTCATTCCCAAGCCTGACAATACCTCTCAAATCTACCTTACAACTTTATTGTATATGCACTATGTTGGGAACATCAATTCTTTGTGTCTTTTCATCATTTCAGAACTTACTGAATAACAATAAGTTCAATATAAGGAAGGTGTGGTGGCTTTGTTGGCACAATTTGCTGATGTTCCCACTTTTCTTGACATTTCTGGCTGAGTTGATCACAGATTTTTGGATTCCAATTAATATTATTTCTCAGGTCACATGTTACACATAAGTTACAAATGATTGAGAAGCCACAGCAGAGTTCAAGGTGTTTTAGAATTCCCAATAATCAGGACAGTTGAAGGCAGTGCTATAAATAGTGTCTATGAGGAACAAGACAGCCAACTGTAGCTGGAGTTGTCGCCAGTCCTGCCCCGGCCCACAGTCACTCAGATCCAAATAAACACACAGATGCTTATATTATTTAAGCTGTTTGGCCTAATGGCTCAGGCTTCTTGCTATCTAGTTCTTACATCTTAAATTAACCCATTTCTATAAATCTATACCTTGGCACATGACTTGTGGCTTACCAGCATCTTATATGTTGCTACTCATGGCAGTGGCTGGCAGCATCACCTGTCTTAGTCTCCCACCTCCCAGAATTCTCCTCTTTTCCTTATCCCACCTACACTATACTTCCTGCCTAGCAACTGGCCAGTCAGCATTTTATTTATCAACCAGTCAGAGCATCACATTCACAGCATCCCCAGCAGCCCACAGCAGGAGAAGCTGTGCTGCTGTGAGTCAGGCTGCTGCAGGTCACATGATTGAAAGTGAAGCTGCAGATTTGAGTACAGCTTCAGAGGTGAAACTGCACAGCTGGGTCCAGGCAAAAGAAGAGGTGTGCAGATGGATGGCAGGTCCAGATGGGTGAACAGTAGGATGGTGTATTAGCTACTCTCTATAGCTGTGATACATGCTCTGGCAAAAAGCAACTTGGAGAGGAAAGGGTTGATTTCACCTTACAGGTTGCAGTTCATCGTCAAGGGAAGCCAGAGCAGCAACTCACGGCAGAAGCTTGAAACAGAAACCAAGGAGGAACACTGCTTCCTGGGTTGCTGCCGGTCTCCCTTTCTGCTGCCTTTCTTGAACAGGCTAAGTCCACCTGCCTAGGGACAGTGCCTCCACAGAGCGCTGGGCTCTTCTGTATACATTAACAATCCAGAAAATGCCTCACATTCATGCCCACTGGCCAGTCTGATCCAAGAAAATTTTCAACTGGGCTTCCCTCTTCACAGATGTGTCAAGTTGACAACTAAGATTAGCTGTCACAGATGGGCAGATGGCAATTTGAATAGCCCAGATCAATGGCAGGGACCTAGCTGAGCTGAACCCCGTGGGATCAGTGGGAACTATTTGCCTGTCAGGTTTCAACACTAACACTGGGTGGTCTGACGATAGGTTGGTGGGTAATGTTGCCACCACAGTTCTAGGTTTCCACCTATTTATGGGGTCCAGGTGAGGGAGTGACATCCTTTCCTTGGTCTTCTGTGTCCAATAAGTTCCTAGTCCTGGCTTTCTTAATGGATTTTAGTACACCTATGTGCCCCTGGACTCTCAATTTACTCCCATAAATCTCTAGGTGACTCATGTCTACTCCCAGGAATAAAACATTTGTCAGTCCATGCCATATAGATGGTGCCAGACAGATTGCTGTTCATGTGTCTGCCCCTATTTTGACCCTCAAAACAGAGTCAAAAGCTACTTACAAAATGAGTCAACACAAGGCACTGCCTGTAAGACAGCTATTTTATACAACATGGAATAGCTCATAGCAAGGGGACAGCCTGATCTAAACAAACTGTTTACAAAGAGAAATTCTTTAATCTTCAAACTTTATTGGGAATTACACTCTGAACAATGCAACTTAGAGAGTCACAGGGTCTTATATTCGCACGCTGCAAGGATGATCCTGTAGGATGCCCACACTTATCCCTAGGTGTGTCTTATCTGTCCTGAGTACCCATCTCTGTTCATTCCCATGTTTGAAATCTTCGTTATAATCTCTTTCAATAAACCCTACCTCATGTTGTCTCATCCTGAAACTCTTTTCCACAACACAGCCAAGAATTGGCTTTCCTTACTAGAAGTCTCTGAAAAGAATGCCTCAGTGGCAGGGGGGAGCCACGCCCCTCTGAGTTTGCTTATGGTTCTTGGCCCCGCCCCCCCCCCCATGGAACCTTGGTGAAAACATGAAAAGCAGCCAGGGAAATGGCAGGCTGCCTGAAGTTTCCTTTTCCTTTCTAATTAGTCCAGTACTTTACAATTGAATCTCTCACTAAATTTTAAGATGTAGAGAAAATGGAGACCATTCTTTGCCAGAATGTGATGTGAATCTGGTCTAGTCCAGGTCCCAGTAGAGTTTTTCATCCCGTCTAAAGCATCATGGCTGCTCATGGCTGCTCATGACTTTCCGCATCACATTTCCACTACTGGCATTCGGTCTTCTCAGCTCCCACCAGAATCGCACTGATCACATATTAAGGTCTGCTTCTAGCATTCTAAGCTTTCAATAGCCTACCTCTCTAAATACCTCCAAATTTCTACAACTAATTCTAAAGCTTAAGAATCACATGGTCAGAGCCAGTCAAAGCAAAATCTGACTAATTGTAACTATTTTTTTTTCATGTGTATGTTAATCAGACGTTTTGTTTCTGTGACAAACACCTGAGATGAACCAGTTAAGGAAAGAAGGGTTTATAGTTTCAGAAGTAGGTTGGCCCGTTGTTGTTGGTGTGAGGTGAGGCTGAAAGCAGAGTGGAGAGAGGGAGAGGGAGAGACAGAGACATAGAGAGAGGCAGAGACAGAGAGACAGGGAGAGATTTCCAGGCCAAGATATAGCCTGAAGGACATGTCTCAGAGACCTACTTCCTCTTGATAATCCCCATTCCCTAAAGTTTCCAGCTACCACCTTGGTCCCCAGAATTCAGTACATGAGCCTCTGGGAAGCATTTTATAATCAAACCATTACAGAGATCTTGGTTGGCAAAGCAAGATGAAGGGCCGAGGGAAACTTGTTACAATTTATTTTAAAAACATAGGAAGGCGACCTTGGTGGGTTGGAGCCAAGGGGCCCCAGAAAGTCACGCCACACAACAGAACTCACAGTGGAGGGCTACTGGGGAGACAAGAGCTGAGGAGAGAAGAAGAAGAGGAAGAAGAGAAGGAGCAGAGTAGGGGACAGATACCCGTCTCTGAAGAGACAGGAGGTGGGCAAGGCCGGTCTTTTATAAGGGGGCATAGGGAATGTGCACGGGGTGGGGGTGGGGGTGGGGGTGCTCTTAGTAGCTGCAGCTGAGGACATATCCTGTCAGGACCCTAAGGACAGGCCAGTACAGGTGCCTGAATGCTTGCAGTAAGCGTAGCACAGGCTCTGAGGTGAGAGTTTACTCACCCGACTGACCGTGGTGCTTCCTCATGGAACGCAGCCAAATTTTCTGATGCAGCAGTAGTCACTAGAACTGAGAGTTACTGTTGACTAGAAATATAGACTCCGATGGATTTCCTCTTCTATTTAGTCTTCCAGTGTCTGGGCACTTTATCTAGCACAATATAAGGAAACTTTTTATATCTCATCGTGGGGCCAAAATACTTGACAAATGCAACACGAGGAAAAGGAGGACTTGTTTCGGCTCGTGGTTTGAAGGTAGAGTGCATTGTCATAGGAAACCCATTATGGCAAGCGGGGCTCTAACTGCGCAGCAGGCGCTTGAGGCCGCTGGTCATTGCGTTCTTAGGAAGCAGAGAAAGATGGAAGGCCGCAGTCTGTAGCTCACTTTCTCCTCCCCCCCCCCTTTTTTTTCTTCCTGACCCCACCCCACAAGGTTATGCTGCCCACATTCATGATGTGCATTCTCTGCTCAGTTAAACCTCTCTGGAAAACCTGTATCTACGTGTGTGTGTCCAGTTAGGTTGACAATGAAAATAATCACCGTCCCAAGACAACCCCACGCTGGGCACCAGCAATCGTCTCTCTCTGCTTCCGGCCAGCAGAGACTGCATGAACACCACCTCGTTCGTAATTCCATGCATTTTGTGCTACGATGGGCTATGACCTCACAAACCACAGGCCCAGATTACCCATTCCTTACGTCGCTTTTGACAGCTGTGTGGTTACAACAGCAAGAAAAGGAAATAATATGCTGACCATGAGCACAGCGCCTCACATACGCAGACAGTGTGGAGTTCCTCTGAGTGGGTGGATAGGGGCTTCTGGGGGAACTTGCAGACCATATCTACCTCAGGCTGCTGATCTTAGATTCTGGAAGCCATTGGTCTTACATGTTTTGTGGTAGTGTGAAATTCAGTGGCACCCGAGCAGGACAAAAGTGAGGAGTGTGGAAAAAAATGTGGTAGAACCTCAAATTAGTGCCATTTCCTAAGGACTGCATAAGATCTGGTGATTAAAGGCATGAGTTCTGAGGAAAGAGTCCAAAAGGGTTTGGTAATGAAGAGTGTTTGCCATGACTGAAGGAGGGAACTAAAGAAGAGAAGATTTGGTCTCTAAGTCGTTACAATTATGCAAAGATGCCACAAAGCATAGCTTCTAGCTTCATGAGTACATGCAGATACATGCGTATATTTATATACATTTTGATAATAGGTCTAAAATGTACGTCATAAACTCAAAGCAGCACTGGCCTCTAGGAGGAGATAAGAGGGTGCCCTGGGCAGAGGGGGCCTAAACTTTTATCTATTATATAAGAACTTCAAAAAAAAAAATCACAGGACATTCATTTCTTCTACGTGTAAATTAAATTAGCTTAAATACATGGGCATTTTGAAACGATTATGACAAGTCTTATTTGGAGCTACTGACTTAATCTCCTGTAAAAGCCTGTTAAAATTTCTGTGAAGTATCTCATTCCTTCCCCATGCAATGCTTTCCATGCTGTTCAGTACATACAGAGTGAAGCCCTTTATTAGAGACAGACACATACAGATCACACACACACACAACACACACACACACACACACACAACACACACACAGAGTTCATTTAACATACAGACACATACACAGCACACAGAGACAGTCACACACAGACACATACAGCTCATATAACAGACAGACACAGGGGTAGACACACGGACGTAGGGACAAACACATGATAGCCCTCAGACAGGCACAGGTTCCACCTCCTGTGACAGACAGAGGACAAAAGACACAGGGAGCAAGAAGTAGAGATGTAGGAGAATGCTTTAAGGTGTGTTACTTTTGTTTATGTTGCATTTGTTCAACTCTGTGAAGCTGTGTTACTGTGCTGTGCCTGTGTAAAACACCCGATGGTCTAATAAAGAGCTGAACGGCCAATAGCAAGACAGGAGAAAGGATAGGCGGGGCTGGCAGGCAGAGAGAATATATATACAGAGAGAAGTCTGGGAGGAAGGATCTAGGAACCAGAGAAGGAGGAGGACTCCAGGGGCCAGCCACCCATCTACACAGCCAGCCATGGAGTAAGAAACAAAGAAAGGCATACAGGAATAGAAAAGGAAAAGCCCAGAGGTAAAAGGTAGACAGGATAATCTAAAGTAAAAAAGCTGGCTAGAATCTAAGCCAAGCTGAGGCCAGGCATTCATAATTAAGAATAAGCCTCTGTGTGTGATTTACTTGAGAGCTGGGTGGTAGGCCCCCCAGAAAAGTGGAAAAAAAACCCCCAACAACATAAAGAACTCAAATATGGATTCATTCTTGGTTAAAGACTCCAAGGGGAAGTGTTTTTATTTCTTTCCTTAATGAGACACTGATGCATTATTGATAACTCAGAGTTAATCTCTAATGTATTATAATCCAAGCAAATCAGGATAAAGCTAAAGTAGGAAAGAGGAGAAAGGATTTGCTTAGCCCAAACAGTGAAGCCATGTGTTACAATAGCCTATGAGCTAGAGTTATGATCTATTATTAGAGCAATTTAAATTCCCAAGCCCTGGAAGTATTTTGCTTATACTGATAGAGTCATTTTTGCTTACTATTGCACAGAGCACAGTTCCCCTGATTCAATGTCTCCCAACTACCATGATGTCTTTTGCAGAAATACCCAAACCAAAACCAAAACCAAAGGACAGACTTACACGTGTGCGTGTGCCATGCCTTCTGCCTGAGGTTTCTGTGTGGCTGCCCTATGAGATGCTATCTTTGTGCTTGCCAATGCACAGAAATAAAGGGCCGTATCAGCAGGAATCAGGGTTTTGATCTGCAAATCTATGGAATGTGCTGTACTCTTCGAATAGAACCGTTCTAAGGCAAAATCAGCAACCCCCTTCTCAGGGTTTCCCCACCCTCTGTGGAGGATATATTCTGGCACCTTGTTTGGATGCTGTCGAAACCAATAGAGGACGACATAGTCTGTGGAGGAGGAACTGTAACGGCAGTGCAAGCTTACAGACCCCCCTTCTGCTGCAGATAGCCCCGTGTCCTGGGACGTGATCCAGTCTGCTCTTCCAAGCCCTGCCACATGAAACACACAGCAGAGAGTGTCAAACAAGGGTCTTCCTCCACAAGGGCGGACTCGGGTGCTGGATGGAACTGTTACCTGGGAGGGCCAGTGCCAGAAGTGAAGTGAAGATAAATGGCCCATTCATTGTTTCTTCTGAAGTCCTGAGTAGTTTGAGATCTTACAATATTCAGTGGATACTTCAGGCTGGTAGCATCTCTCAGTCAAGGTCCTGGGAGGTGGCTTCTGGCTGGCTCTTATCCCAGGTCAGAAATGGGAGGAGCTCAGTTTAACTAGAGAATTGCCTGAAGGAACTGAAACACTTCTCCATGATTGGAGAAACACTCATTGTTCATCTGAGATAGTCTGAATATGTTGTATCTGTCTGCATTTATTTATTTTTTTCCCCATGCTCCTGGACACAGGTAAATGGGTTAACAGTTAGCAGTGATGATGTCTGTAGGTTAGGGTTGTGTGTTCCTTTATTTTTCTTTGATAGGGGATAGATATTAGTTTTAGAACAATGTTACTTTGGTGACAGGTTAGTCCTGTGAGATGTAAATTCCGTTTGGCATTTGTGACCATGTGAAAGAGGCACGAGAGTAAAGGAAGTTCTCTAGTCTGGCCGTACAACCTCTTCGAGAAGAGCTGCCTCTCCAGCTTCTAGTTTACAGACTCATCCCACCGCTGCACCCCCAGTACTCGGAAGGTTTACACAGGATGTGCTCTGTTTTCAGAGGCTTTTTATGATAATAAGTGTTCAAATTAGTGTGTGATATGCTCAGAGGAGTCTTCTGTCTTTTTAATGAGGCACTTGATACTCGAAACAACATTAAAATACAGAGTATAAGTAAGAAGTGGGCAAATCAGGAGAAAGACTTCTGCTTGAATGAAATAATGCTGCCCAATGGTTTCTACCCTTTCTTATTTGCTAAGTCGGGCAATAAAAGTTTCAGGCTTTCTTTTCTCTTTTTCTTTTTTTTTTGTAAATTTTTTTATTGGTTCTTTGGAATTTCATATCATGTACCTCAATCCCAAGACCTTCCATGTCTACCCTCCACCCTTGTAGCCTCCCCACAGAAGAAAATAAAAAAAAAGAAATAAAAATAAATCACTTCATTCCTCCACCTTTCTTGCCTCTCCATCACCTATTCATTTGTCTTAGTGGCATTGGGAGCTGCGGTCTGTCACACAGTAGACCCTTTTGCCCAAACAGCTTTACTTGCAAATGTTCTTTGCAGTAAGTTGCTGGTCAGGTTCAAGGCCTCTGGTTCCCACTACACCATCAACACTGGACCCTCACTGAGCTCCTCTCAGATACCCTGCTGTTGCTGCCCGAGTCGTGGAGATCCTGTGGCTGTGGTTCCACATGACTGGCCCCTTCACATGTTCCAGCAAGTCATGGGTGGGGTAGATGTTGGGCCAAATCAAAGTCCTGGATGTAGTCCTGGGTGGTAGCTGAGTTGGTGAGCCCATTCCTCCACCGGGAACCCCCTCCCTCCATGAGGGGAGGTGGCAGCTAAAGAGGCACAGGACCAGCTCTCCTGTGCCCAGGCCACTGTGGACAGCTCTCTTGTTAGGGGCTGGATCAGCTGTCCAAGGGCCAATGAGGGGTGGAACAAGCTCAGCATGACCCTTGGACATCAACATGACCTCAGGTGGCAGTCCAGACCATGGGCATCTGCATGGCTTTGGTGGTAACATGGGCCATGAACATCAACATAGACCCCAGATTTGATAGGGTCATAGACCCAGACATGGCCTCCAGTGACAGCAAAGGTCTGGACATCACATGGCCTCAGGAGGCAGTGCAAGCCACTCACATCAGCCTCACTACTGTTTTGTCTCCAAGTTTTGCCTCTCTCCACGACACCGGAACCACTCTGCTTCCCTTTCTCTCCCTTCATATACTTGCTCATCATAGTGGTGCTCATTAGGCTTGTGGCCTCTGTCTGTCTGTCTTCTGTCTGGCCATCTTCTCTCTGGCCTGAGCTGCATGGTGGCAGGCTGGACCTGCAGCCTATGGCTGCCTCTAGGCTTTCTTATTACTACTAATATGTCTAGTCTAGGTGGAAGATAAAACAACTGTAACAGTAGAGGCAATGTACAGACTAGTTTCAGGATCAATCCTGATCAGAGAGGGTTCCATTTTCACCATGGGGCAGAATGTACAGTAATGTGGTTCATATACATACTCCAGAGCCTAACTGTGGCAACTGAATGTGGGATGAAGATGACTAGGAATTCAATGCCTCCACAACACAGAAGAAGGCAGCTGAGACTCTAGATTGGGAGGTGGTCATGTGTAGGGTTCTGCATAGTTTTTTTTTTTTAAGGTGCTGTTTAACCTTCTAGACTTTTCCCACGTGAATCAATAAGTGAGAATTTTCTTTTGTTACTTGCATTGGTGTGAGCTTTGCAAAATGTCAGTTCATAACCATAGTTGAAAGTTGCATGATCTTCGTGGATGATCAGAGACGGAATGCTGTACTGCTTTGCCATTGCTGCTCACCCCTGTGCAGGAAGATTAACATACCAAGAAAAGGAATTGTCAGATCATCTTCCCCAAGACCATAATTATTCTCCACTGGAAGTATAAGGCTTCCTCCAAGGCAGGATGAATTCTGCTTTCCTACTTTTCTAATGATCAGTTCTCAGGTTTACTTGGTTATCCCTGACTCACAAACTCAGTTCAGGGAAAAAGATCACTAGTGAAATCTGTGTCCAGTCTATCCTTTGAGTGTTTGGATTATTTTCCTGTGAAATGTGATTATTTTCCCTCTTACCAACACCATGTTACTTTACACACACACACACACACACACACACACACACACACACACACACACACAGAGAGAGAGAGAGAGAGAGAGAGAGAGAGAGAGAGAGAGAGAGAGAGAGAAGCAGAAACAGCTATTTAGTTATTAAGCTAACAAAAAATTGTGTGATTTGGCTCCAGTTTAAATTCAAATCCTTCCCACTAAATCGTCTGTGGGAATCACTGGCAATGGAACACTGCCATCTTGTGTGCTGGCACAGAATACCTGGAAATTTGTATTTGTTCCTATTACCAGTGGCTGTATTTTATTCTGACCTTCTCCCTCTGTTGAAGGACAGACTAGCCCAAGTCACACTCATTCTATTACTCAATGGCTCCATAGGCAATGAAAAACGTGAAAAATGTGGAACCCCGACCACAGTCTAAACCCCTCCCCAACATGCCTTCACTCAGAACTCTTTTTTTGGTTAGTATTTCAATAATAAATTATATTGTATTTTCATTAAAATTACAGTACTGATTATCATCTAGTCTCATAAGGTCGCTTATTCTCAGTACCTTGAACAGCCATCCATGCTACAATGGGCAGTTAAAAATAAAGGCATGAATGTTTGAAATGGAATTGTAGGGATGAGGGTTGATGGATGGAAGGGAGGAAGGAAGAAGGGGGGTTTTACAGTGATCAGAATAAACTTCATACATGTAGGAATTTGCCAAAGAACACATTCAATAAAAAATAAAGTAGATCTTTCTTCCTGTTCTCTAAATAATCTCTAAAGCATCATAAACTGTAATAGTGTGTGTGTGTGTGTGTGTGTGTGTGTGTGATGGGATGCTTGTTGAACATTCACACAGACAGTAGAGTATTCTCACAACTGTTGCAGATCATGGTACCCTAGCACATTTAATTCATGTGTCTACTCTGCCTTCTTCATGTTTTTTTTTTTTTTTGACACAGAGTCTTGTTATGTAGCTCAGGTTGGCCTCAAACTTACTATCTTCCTGCCTTCACTTCTGGAATGCTGGGATTAAAGATGTGCACGAGAATGCTTGGATTGATATATCTGCAATTATTTTTGAGTAAGGCTACTTCCTTTTATAATGATTTAAATGAGCAGCTAAGATTTCATTTCAAGAGAGCTGACATGCACAGCTTTGGTTATGCATCTTGAAGAAATGTTCAGTTCTTAAGAAAATGAAATTATATATTTTCCTGTCATTGAATTTTTGCCCAAATAATATATCTTAAATGTATTGTCATATTATTGCATAGAGATATACACTGTTTTTCCTTAAATGGCTGACTATATTCTGCAATATGAATATATTATAATTTAGCCATTGACAGTTACTGAATACACACATTGATTGCTTCTAGTTTCTTTCTCAGTGTGGTGTTTACTGAGACATTTTGGTGGATAATTTTTTTATTAGATTTATGGATTACTTTATATTTTTTATTTATAATTTTTTAAATGATCAAATATTCTCTTGCATTCATTTTAATAAACATTCTAGATGCTTTTGAAAGGTATTTAATATCCTGATAAAAGAAAAAAGGTGAAGCCACTGCTTAGTCTGTCACATCTTTCTTCTGAAATTACCCATGGTGCCTATAGGTACATCACCATTTAGTGATCATGCAGCATCAGATACTTCCCCTGACAAGGTGTTGGTGATGAAAAGCTTCAGCTTTGCCTTTTGGTGTGATGTGACTTAGCTATGGAGCCTCTGCATTTGGCTTTCCTGTGTCTGTTTCGTGAGATGATCGATGGTCTTTTCCCTTAAACCTGTTTTATAAAGCTTTTCTGTTGCTTCTAACGGACAATTCTGATATCCATGAATTTTAACTGGAGAGGAGGAGTGGGATTTCCAGGGCCATTTTACTGGAATGATTCATATGACAGTGAAATAGTTTCATGCTAGCAATTTTGTTTGAAATAGCACAGTTACTAAAAGACAGCAGCTGTATCAGAGGGTACTTCCACAGCTGCCATTCCATGAAGAATAATGTGAGAGACTTAGACAGAGAATATAATGTGTCTTTTGTCATTTGTCTTCCCCACCGATCCAGAAGGCATAGCTGGCTGTATGTAGTTATGTTGACTTTGTCCTCTAGACTGCATGCCTCAGAGAAACCACCAGATCCTAGAACATGATAGCAGCTGAACCAACTGAATCTTCACATCACTTCCCTCCTCTTGTGACGTCAGGAAGCTCTCAAGACACCTGCTCCAGCTCTTACTCATTCAGTGTCATTTATAAAACAAAGCCCCTGTCTGTGCACCACTTTTCTTTGAAACACATATTCTGATTATATGTTTTTATAACATACTAGATTTTTTCGTAATTTGAATACCAGGGTATTCTAAGTGAGTCAATATAAATGGCACAAAAACTTCCACTCTATTAAGACTAACCCCTTGGCTACTGAAAACTTACTTTAGTATTCTATCACCTTGATGTAGAACTTGAGATTTTATTTTTGCACCAATTTTAGATAACTTATCTGTATTGTGTGTTGCAAGATACATGATGTTTCTTACATCTTATTTCCTATTGACACTCACATTTCAATTTGAATTAGTTAAATTCAATTCAGTTCCATTCAGCTCAGTTCCATTGAATTCTTTTTCTTTTAATTAAAAAAACAATTTGAATCTTTCAGAAATGTTTTTAATTAAGTGGAATTGCATCACTCTCCCCCTCTCTTTTCTCTATCCATCCTTTCTCAGGTATTCTCCTCGCAATCCCATATTTTCTCCCCTACTCTCAAGTTAATAGCTTCTTTTTCTTTGATTATTACATATGTTTTCATATAAATATACACATGCATGTGCATACACAAGTATATAAACACAAACTGCTGAGTATGTTCTTGTTTGTGTGTTTATGGCTTCAGGGATGACCACTCTGCATTGGACAACCAATAAGAGGGCTCATCCCTGGAAAAGGCTAATTCTTCTATTCCCAGAAGTCATTAGTTGCCTGTAGTTCTATATCCAAGAGTGGAATCCTGTGGGACTTTCCCCCGCCCCTTCCATGTTCATATGCCCATTGATAGTACCATTATTTCAGCCTCTAAGGAACCAGAAAATACTATACAAGTTGCCAAGGGAAGCAACTAGACAGTCCTACCCAGACAATAACCAGCATGGCTCAAAATCCATAGAGATAAATGTAGGTACCACCCCTCACCAAAGGAGCTCCTCTTTACAGCAATTGCAGACCATAGAAAAGCACAGCCGGACACATAGCAGATCTTAACAGATCATAGGGAGCCCACCCCCAGTGGATACATTGCAGCTCCTGTATCTGCTATGGATATGTCTACAGTTGTATCATATGCAGCTCCTGTATCTATGGTTCAGGGAACATTGCGGAAGAGGAGGTGGAAAGATTGTAAGAGCCGTAATACCAGGAAGTCTTCTGTGAAAAAGTCTCCTGGAAAGTTTATTTTATTAATAACATGCTGAGCATATCAAAAATATACTGAGCAGATACGTAGAGCAAGGCTTCATGTTGGATGCTGCGATATACATAAGGTCAGGAAGGCAAAGACAAAAATGGTTTCTTTGGCTAAAGGGCAGACTAGTTATTCTGAAGTAATTTCACTGAAATAGATGTAGGTTCCATATGAGTGACAATATATATTCATGAATTGTCCAAATGCCCCAAAATGTAACAAAAATATCCAGGAACAGACTCATCAACGGAAAAAAAAAAACTTAGTATACAAAGTAATGGATTTTGTTTTGGCATTTCATAATCTTTCATTATGCTTTGTTCCAGTTGCCCCTCCCTCTCAGTCTTCCCTCCCCTTCCTGGTCCCCTCTGCTTCTTCCCTTCCCCATTTCTGCTACCATGTCACACATGTTTCACTCCATTCTTGTCCCTCCTCACTCAAAAAATACCCTCTAATGTCCCCTTTCAAGATTGTCTCTCTTTCTCTCCCCCCTTTCTCTCCACCCACCCCATCTCTGTCTCTGTCTCTCTCTCACACACACTTGAACAGACATTTAAAACTAGGTTCTGATTGTGAAAGAAATAAAGAGGTCATGGGTTATTTTTCCTTATGAGTCTGCTTCTATTTCATTTTTATGACTGAATAAAATCCATAGGTTCTGCCTTTGTTTTGCCTATGCAGCTGCTGATTTATTTTGTTGTGAACAGTATGGCAAGGAGCATGGTTATGAAAGCATCTCTGTGGGATACTTAGTGTCCCCTACACCTGACAGTGGTAGATCAGGTGGCAGTTCTATTTCGAGTTGTTGATTTCCACAGTGGTCGAACCAGCTTCACTCCCTCCAACAGTGTATAAAATTTCCTACTTCCATTCACTCTCAAGCCTTTGTTGTAGCTTGTTTTCTTGATGTTAACCACTCTGACTGGGGTGAGGTAGAATCCCAAAGTACTTTTAATTACATTTCTCTGATTATTAAGGAAGTTTGTTTCTTTTAAAAGAATATGTTCATTACATTTATTTGTGTGCATGTGATGGTGGGGCATACATGTCACAGATGTGTGTGGAGTTCAGAGGACAATTTGCAGGAGTTAGTTCTTTCAGCCACATGGGTTCCAGGGATAGAACTCAGGTTGGCTATTTGTGTTTCTTCTTTTGAGAATTGTCAATTCAGTTCATCAGCCCATTTATTGATTGGATGATTTGAAATTTTTGTATCTAATTTAAAAAATTCTAGATATTAGTCAGTCCTTGGTTTGAAGTAGGGGTGGCAAAGCAACCCCCTCATTGTGAAGCCTCTCTTTACTCTGGTGGCTTCCTTTTCTGTGTAATAGTCTTTTAATCTCAGGTAATTCCATCTGCTGATTGCTGGGTTATTTCCTGCACTATTGGAGTTAATTTCAGAAAGTGTTTCCCTATGTTTCCTCCAGCAGTTTCTAAGTTTTAGGATTTACATTTAAGTCTTTGTCCAGTTCGAATTGATTTTGGCATGGGTTGAAAAAGTAATCATCAATATCACTCAGCTATGAATTTTGGTAACTACAATAGTAACCTGCCTACAAGATCTACTGGTGTATCAGTGGCACAAATGGATGCTAACCAGTGGGGTGAAGCATCTAGTTAAGCACCAACTAGATTTCTCCATGATTGATGACATATATAAGTGATGTCTTAAACAACTGGGACTTACCATCATGTTTTGGTGTGTAATTAATAACATTTGCAATAGCTTGTGATTTTTTTATTTTTATTTTTGCGAGGGTCATCTATGGGACCCCTTTGGTCAATGACTTAACAAGATGTATCCAGTTCCTGGTACTGGGGATTTTATTTGGTAGCATAAGATGTCTAACTGGGGCAGTCTCTCCCATTAAATGGTAAGTTTATTTTAATATTTAATTCCATCTGTATATAAACAAACTAATTAATAAATGGAAGAGTCTATTGTAGTGGGCTGTCATATTCTTTCTTTTAGTCTGCCCTCCTGTCTCTCTCCCTATTTAATGTTCCTATTCCAGTTTCCCCTTTATCCATTTATAACACTGTATTCTATTTCCCCTTCCTTGAAAGATCACCTGCTCCCACAAGTTTCCTCACTTGCTACATAACCTCTGTGGTCATTCTAAATGAAACACATGTCTAAAGCTTAAAAATGATGATGGCTAGGTTTTTGTTGACTTGACATGAGCTACAGTCACTTGTGAAGAGAGAAGTTCAATTGAGAAAATGCCTCCATCTTTCTTCCCAAATGACTCTAGCTCATGCCAAGTTGACAAAAATCTAACCAGCATAGTATTTGCCTCCTTTGAGTCAGGGTCTTTCATTAGCTTGGTGATCACCAGTTAGGCTAGCATCGCTGGCAAGCAAGCCTTAGGGAATCCCCCTGTCTCTGCTTTCTCAGTGATGGGATTGTAAGTGCACCACCATATACCATATATGGCAGTTAAAGTTAACTAGGGTATTTGCTGTTTTAAATTTTTCATTGTAAATGTCTCTCACTTTCATGGTTAGTTTTATTTGTAGTATCTAATCTGTGAGGCTGTTCTGAAAGGGATTGTTTTCCTGATTTCTTTATCAATATGTCATTATTGATATATAGTAAAACTACTGAACTTTTTGGAATATGCATGAGTACTTATTTGTGTGAGTGTACTTGTATATGAAGAGATGTGTGTGTGCATGCATGTGTGTGCACATGTGTGTACCAAAAGACAACTTCAGTATTCTTCAGAGGGCATTCACCTTTAGTTTTTTTCAGACAGGGTCTCTCACTGGCCTGGAACTCAACAAGTAGTGTTGGATGGATGGTCAATGAATCCCATGGACTCTCCTGTCTTCCTTCACAGCATATGTATTACAAATGAGTACCATCACTTCCATCCTTTTTTCTTTAATAAGAGTTATGTGGGAATTGAACTCAGATCTTCACGGATGCAAGGCAAACACTTTACCAACTGAGCTATCTTCCCTGGCCTATACATTTTTCTATGTTGATGTTGGATACTAATACTTTGCTGAATATGTTTATCAGATTTAAGGGTTTTCTTGTGGAGCCTTTAGGGTCTTTTAAATATGAGATAAGGTGGTCTAAAAATAGTGATAATTTGACCTATTTTTACTATTTGTATTCCTGTTTAGTCTATTTTAGTCTATGGCTTTATCTAAGACACTAAGCACTATGTTGAATAAAATAGTAAAGAAAGCAGGCATTTTGTCTTATTACTGAGTTTGAAGGAAATATTTTTCTCTTGTTTAGTATATTGTTGATTGTAGGTTTTGCCATATATAGCCCACATTATGTTGAGGTTTGTTCCTTCTGTTCCTAGCTTGGATCCTGGGCTGTATGAGAGAAGAGAAAGTGATCTGGGAAATTGACTCACTGCTGCTGGCTGTGGATGTGACTGGCTTCTTCAAGTTCCTTCCTGGACTTCCTTGCATAATGGACTATAAGCTGGGAAAGTAAACCTTTAAAAAAAACCCTTTATTTATTAAAGTGACTATTGTCATATACAGCAACAGAAACTTGACTAAAAGACTGATTAGAATCAGGAGTTTTCTGTTTTGTTTTAAGTTTTGAGAGAGTGTGTGTATGTGTGTAACATGATTGATTCCTCCCTAGCTCTCCTTTGCTCTAGTGGTCTTCTGAGTTCTTCTTTCATGCTGACTTTCCATCCAGTCTGATGACCTTTTCTCTAGTTACTTCTGTCCCTTTGCAGCCCTTGATTGAGTCCATTTGCTTTGTTTGCAGCTGTTTTGAAATCATTTATCTTTTTTTTTTTTTTTTTTTGCTAGTAAAACGTTGACAACATCAGCATTTTACCTACCTCAGTTTCTTTGAACTAATTGAGGAAGTGTGATCTTTTAGGAGAGTTGCATTGTCTTGCTTTTTTGTTTCAATGTTGTATCTTTTGCATCTGTTGGTTTGGATGTCTCTTCTGGTTATATTTTTGTATTGTCTTATTGAGCAGATTTCTCTTGATTCCTCTGCTCCCAAGAGTCCTCACTGAAGAGAAAACATACTTTGGACAAAGATTTTGTTCCCCTCCCGTACTAGGAGCCACATGCTTGAAATGATGTTCAGCATGGATTACTTCCTGGGTTGTATCACCTGCTCTTCTCTCTAGCTTTTTTGTGTGTCTCAGTATTACCTTTATGGATTGCTGGATCTTTTTTCTGTTTCTCTTTGGAATAGAGTCTGTCTTTTTTTTTTAATTTTTTTATTTTGATTCTTTCACTTTTCAGCTGAAGAAAGCAGAGTTTACCAACCTACCTGAAAGTACAACATAATGATTCTTCAAGGAACTAAAGAGTACCACTTTAGTTCTACTGGAAAAATATAACTCTTGATAAATATGTCACAAACTTAGATATTTAGCACAATTCAGTCTAGATTAAAGATGAGTTTAAAATTAAAATTATTTATCATATAAGAAATCAGCTGTCATCTACAAGAGCCTTTGTCTTTCTTTGTTGTTTTTGTTTTTCGAGACAGGGTTTCTCTGTGTAGTTTTGGTATCTGTCCTGGATCTCCCTCTGTAGACCAGGCTGACTTTGAACTCATAGAGATCCACCTGGCTCTGACTCCTGAGTTCTGGGATTAAAGGTATGCACCACCACCGCCCGGCAAGATCCTTTGTCTTAAAAAATTAATAGAACATAAGGCATAGTTTCAGTTCCTAGAACTTCAGATGGAAAAAAAATCAAATGTAAAATATCTGAGTTATCAAGACAACACTTCTCCTCCAGAAACCAGTGATCTTATTGTAATATTCCCCGAGAAAAACAATTTGAGACATAAGACAAGGGCTTCAAAATATAAACATGTTAAAGGCCTTGAAGAGTATATGAGTAAATGTCTCAGTGGGGACTGGAAAATACGATCAGTTAAGTGCAATAATGAAAACTATTCAAGATATGAAAATAGAATTTAACAAATAAATAGAATTAATAAAGAAAAGCCAAGCCAAAATAAAACTTAAAATAAAAAACTCAAGTTACTGGTAAAAAAAAAGTTCAGTGAAAAGCCTCACTAATAGATTAAATGAAGTAGAAAAGAGAATTTTAGGTATTGAAAACAAAGTAGAAGAAATGGATAGCTCAATCAAAGAAAATGTTAAATCTAAAAAAAAAATCTAGGTCTAAAAGATTCAGGAAATCTTGGATATGATGAAAAAAACTGAGAAGAAGAGAGCCAGTTCAAAGTCACGAAAATATTTTTTTAACAAAACCATGGAAGAATATTTTCCAAATGTTAAAAACAGTGATGCCAATACCGATCAGACAGAACCAGAAAAAAAACTCCCTATGACACATAATAATCAAAACATTAAACATACAGAATAACAAAAAAGAATATTAAATGCTGTAAGGGAAAAGGATCAAATCACATGGAAAACCCTATTAAAGTAACACTTAACTTTTCAGCAGAGACTCTGAAAGTAAGAAGGACTTGTATGGATGTTCCACAAATTCTGAAAGGCCGCACATGCCACCCTAGACTACTATACCCAGAAAAACTATCAATCACAATCAAAGGAGAAAGAAAAATATTTCATAATACAAATAAATATAAGACATCTCTACCAGCAATCTAACTCTACAGAAGGAAAACTTCAGTCTGAAGAGGTTAACTATACCCAGAAATACATAAAGAATAAATAATCCCTGAATAGTTAACCAGAAAAATCTAAACAACAAAACAGAAACATAAAACACCACAGCAAAATAATAGGAATTAATAAATAATGCCCGGTAACAACTCTCAATATTATCAGTCTCCATGCCCCAATAAAAAGACACATACTAAACGATTGGATGGGTGGGGGAG
Organism: Peromyscus maniculatus bairdii; assembly: GCF_049852395.1. Lineage (NCBI taxonomy): Eukaryota > Metazoa > Chordata > Mammalia > Rodentia > Cricetidae > Peromyscus > Peromyscus maniculatus. Next base: position 51,467,899 of record NC_134860.1, on the reverse strand, counting down.
TAATAGAGTGAAGAATAGCAATTTAAATGATCTGATCACAAAATGGGAAAAATGGGGCAGGCTCTAATTACCAGGCAGAGAGAGATAAATACAGAAGATGGAGAAATGATAAAACAACAACAAAAAACAGCAAAGATGTCTGGAAAAGTCATAAGGAATCATATTATTAACTATCTGCCTAAAAATTCCTACAATAAGTCTGTATAAATACACATATATAATTTGAATAAAATTCTATCATTTGAGCTGAAATGCTCCCTATAAGAACTAAAGACCACTTACCAAAAACCCCAACACCAGGCATGAAAAACCATCTTTTGAGTTGTTGGCCTGGGTTGTTCAAGAGATTCCCTGAGCACAAAGCCTATTGTGTTGTCCTTGGTTATTCCACTCCCTGGCCCCCAGAGGTGGAAGGTAAGTCACTATTGCTGAAAAATCCATACACTTCAGAAACAAGGCCCAGAGACTTTCTGAGCTAAAACTGACCTGAAAGACTAAAGGGCACCATGAAAGCCTTTAAAGGAGGGAGCCTACAAACAATCCCACCTAGCTTTGATGCCCATGAACCATATCAATGACCAGCATGACACAATATCCCTAAGGTTGTAGTAGTGGCATGCATGCCTTTGTGGCAATCAGTAGCTCTCTATTTGGAGTTTGATGCACTCAACAGTGGGAACAACTAGAAACCTAGAAAATTATTCAGTGCTAGTGAAATCATGCTAATGAAGGAGAATATACAACCACTAATTTACTAAACCAGCATAATCTCAAACAACAATCTACGAACATTTGTCCTATACCCACCTCTCATCAAGGCAATTTCTCTTTCCAACAGATGGAGACACTACAGAAATCCACAATCAATCCAAATGCAGAGCTGTGGAGACCAGTACTGGTGGATACATCTGCAAAGCACTCCCACAAGTAAGGCTCAAGGATCATTGCAGAAGAGGGGGAAAGATTGCAAGAGCCAGAGGATCAGGGAGTTTGCTGTCAGATTGTATCTCCCACTAATATCAGAAGCTGTACCCATGAAGTCTCACCACTGTGATTGTCTGGATGTGAGCTGTACAAGACTGACACCAATGAACATTCCAAAGAGGATAAAGAAGAGTTCATGAGACCTCATCCCTACACAACTACAGGCAACTGAGGAAAGCTGGAAATGGGAGAGATCTTCCTCCCCCAGGGAAGACCATGCAAATTGGTCTGAAAACATACATATATGTAACATTATATGGAATGAACAGAATATATATATGTATGCATATATACACATATACATATATATCAATATAATAACTATTAGTCAAAACAGAGGCCATGAGTTTGAAGGAGAGTGGGGAGAGTATGTTGGAGGGTTTGGTGACAGGAAGGGAATGGAAAGAGGTGTTGTAATTATGTTATAATCTCAAAAATAAAACAAAAAATTGATAGTTCTAAAGGAAATTTGATAATATCACAAGAAATCTGTACTATTAAGATGTTGGTCCAGTGGCTGACAAATAATACTGCTACATATTTCAAGTGAGATTATGTAAATCTGATAATACTAAAAATAAGAGCTTATCTAAGGGACAGATGTTGAATTACTTATGGTTGAAATAACCAGCACTTCAGTTTTGTGTTAAAATAATTAAGTTGGGTAAGGGCAGTGAGAAAAAAAAAAAGAATGCAACAAATTCCTCCTGTGTTGGTACTCATTGAGAGTGAAGAATGCATAGCGCTCATATGATTCTTTCTATCTTGTGTAGGCTTTTAAAATTCCCATAAACTATTTGACTAATAGTTATTATATTGATATATATGTATATGTGTATATATGCATATGTACATATATATTCTGTTCATTCCATATAACATTACATATATGTATGTTTTCAGACCAATTTGCATGGTCTTCCCTGGGGGAGGAAGATCTCTCCCATTTCCAGCTTTCCTCAGTTGCCTGTAGTTGTGTAGGGATGAGGTCTCATGAACTCTTCTTTATCCTCTTTGGAATGTTCATTGGTGTCATTCTTGTACAGCTCACATCCAGACAATCACAGTGGTGAGACTTCACGGGTACAGCTTCTGATATTAGCGGGAGATACAATCTGACAGCGAACTAGTATTTCTTCTACTTTCTTCATTTCTTGGAAATGTTTTGAATGAAATGGCCACTTAAATGTGCATTCAGGGACTGGGTGGACTCAGTCATGCTTGACTTTGCAATCATGAAGACCCGAGTTTTATCCCCAGAACCCATGTAAAAATGACTGGCATAGCGATATACACTTGTAACCCTAACACTGGGGAGGTGATGATGGGGATGCCTAGGCTTGCTGGCCTGCTGGTCTAGCCTAACTGGTGAGCTCCAGTCCAACGCAAGACCCTGTCTCAAAGGATGTGGATGATATTACTGAGGATGATCTGAGGTTGTTGTTTTGTCTCCATACACATGTGCACATACATGGACACATGCTCACACCCATGTGTGCATGCACCCATGCATAAAATAGCTGCATGTTCATAAACCTTGGTCTGAACATACATGAGTGTGTGGGAACCATTGGTTTCTTTATTGATAGCCATATTCCATTTTTTAAGCCAGTGTTAAATTTTTAGTAGAAGAAATCAACTATTTAAGTTGAAATTTATTTATTATTACTGTGTGTATATATGTACGACATCTGTGTGTGACCGTGGGTGCACACATGTGCCATGATATGTATGTGGAAGTCAGAGGACAAGTTTAGGGAGTTGGTACCTTCCTGCCTTTGTGTTGGCCCTGGGGATCCCACTCAGGTTGTCACTGGGTGCAGCCAGCACCTGTACCTGCTTGGTGCTTCACCGGCCCTGAAATTAGCTATTTCAAAACTGCACCTTTAATTTGCTGGTGTAGATTGTTTCTACTGTTTGCTTTTTATGAATCTCCTGAGATTTTTAATGTGTTCTATCATTCTAACTGTTGAATTTTTATAGCACCTGCCTTTTCTATTGCTGATTTGGATAGAAGTTTATCAACATTATTTGTCATTTGAAATAAAGTATTTTTCCATGTCTTTCTTTCACTAAAGTTTCACATTTCTGTTTTCTTTGGGCTTGTTTGCTTTGGGTCTTCTGCCCAGTTAACTGATATTTGAACTTTATTCTTTTATAAGAATTATTTTTATTTTATGTATATGAGTATTTTTCCTGAATATCTGCATATATGTCTGTGCACTTTGTGCCCCAGGAATTCAGAGATGGGGTTGGACCCTAGGAACTGAATTTAAGCCTGATTTTTGGGTGCCATGTCAATGCCAGGAACTGAACCCAGATTCTTTGAAAGAGCATAAGTGCTCCTACACTTTGCCATCTCAATAGCCCAATGAAATGTGAGCTTTTTAACTGCACATGTGTAGTCTGAAAATGCTTCTTTAGAGATTCTCAGTTGTGCAATGGAAGGTTTGCTAGAGGAGGTTTCCAATGTCATGAATTAAAAATAAGTAGTTGCCACTATTATATATTTTAAATGTATAAATTACTGTCTGGCTATGTGAAAAGTTTGTTACAGTTGTTGTTTCTCTTTGTTTCTGTCTAATGGTTACTTAAAAAATATTGTTTCTTTGGTTTTTGTATCCTTTTTAGCTAAAAGTACAGGGTCAATTTTTCTAAATAGCTCACAAATAATAGAAAACAATTTGTTTCCCCTAATTGCTGGCTGTATCCATTCCTAACACAGATAACATGTGGGAATTTAAGTTTACTACACTTTGTTATTTGGTTTACCCACTTGCTAGTGGATGGATGCTTTGGTGGTTTCCACATTTTGATCTCTAGGAATCGTGCTTCTATGAATAGTCAACATGCAACATTATACATGGACATGCTTTTCAGTTCTCTTTATAAACATTGGAGTGTCAGCAAGGGATGTCTGTGTTTAACCATTTGAAGAAGTGCCAAACAGTTTTCCAAATTGTCTATGCCATTTTATACCTCTACCAACAGTGGATGAAGATCATCTTCCTCTTCCTCTTCCCTCCTCAGTTCCCTTTCTTTAAAATAGAGTCATTCTAGTGGATGTGGTACCACGTGCTGTGGCTTTGATTTATATTTCCTTAGTGAGTGATGACGTCAAGCATCTTTTCAGGCACTTTTTGGTCATTTGTGTATGCTCCTCTGAGCAGTGACTCAGCTACTTAAAAATTGTTGTTTAGTTATTATTGACCTGTAAGATTTAAAAAATATCTTCTTAGCACTAGATCCTCATCAGACCCATTGTCTGCATTCTGGTGGATTCTCTTTACCTTCCTTTGTGGAAATTTATGGACATCGATGCCTCAAAGTTTGTTTGGTAAAGCTCTCTTTAGCCATATTTCCTTTGGTTGCTTTCATTTTGGTAACACAGGTAAGATGTCATTAACATTTGTAGCTATATTTTCTTCTAGACTTTTATTGTTTTCATTTTATAGTAAAATTTTGATCTACTTGAGCTAAATTTTGTACTAGAGTGATGAAGAGATCTAATTTTATGCTTCTTCATGTGGCTTTTCAGTTGTCCCAGCAGACTTGACTGAAAAGGCTCATCTTTTCTCATTCATGGTCTTGAAATCTACTCAGCAACAAATAATGAATGTGTTACTGAGCTCTCATTTCTACTCCAACTACATCTATCTATTTTTTAAGAGAGATATGTTAACATCATGTACTGTAATTGTGCACTGGCCAATTCTTCTTACATTTTGACAAAAATAAGTAAACAAATCTATCCTCTACATTTTGAAGAAACCAATAAGGGAAGTTCACTTATCAAAGGACATATCTTTTGAGGGCAGACTCTTGAGTAAATGAGAATTTTCAGCACTGGATCAGCAGGTACATACGTCATCACATTTCATACCAGAGGAGCTGCAGCGAGAGGCTGTATTGTGACTGGAGTTGCAGCTGCAGATTTGATACAGGCTGCGGGGGCCTGGGGAGCACTGTGCCGTCCTGCACAGAAGTAGGTACTTGTATCAACAGGCTCCGAGGCTGAGATAGTCAGGACACTGTCTTTTCTTGTTGCACCCATCTCAGCAGTCACTTTCCCATGTCTGACCAAGTCACCACTCTTATATATGGCTACCAAGAGGACCAAGCCTTCTCCAGGGTCCTGCTTGTACCACAGAAATCTTTCAAGTGTACTTGAAGAGTTGCAGCTCATGGAGACATCCTTTCCTTCTGGGGTGGATATATACTGAGCACTCTGACTCAGAACTTGACCATTCACCACTAGATGAAAAGACAAAGAAAACAGTTTTTCGGTTGGCTTCAGACCACCTTTCTTAGACCCATGGAGGATACTGTATCCCAGAAGTTTCCAGCTCTGCCTCCCTCCTCTAGCTTTCCTCTGGTGTCTTTTCTAGACTTCGATAAAACCTCACCTCACATTCTTTCACAGTTTCCTCTGCTTCAGAGTTCCCTGTGGAGGAAGAAAAAAACCCCAAGACTCACGTGCTAGCTGCATCCAGAGGATTGTTAATAGACCTTCAAGGAGCATCTCTTCAGCAAGCAATTCTTTTCTAAATGGGTTTCCTATTTCAAGAAACTCATCTAGGCTCAGAGTGACACAATTTAATTACCATTGTGGCATTAAAAGCAACCTGTTCTGTGTATCAGCTAACCTGATTGCTCATTGGACGTTTGCCGGGGGTTAGAACTGACCTAGAAAGTAGTTATGAAGGAAGGCACTGCCCCCTTATGGCTAGACACTAGATTCTGGCCCTGCTTTCAGTTTCTTTTACTAATCATATTTTCCTCAATCCTTCAATGAACACACTTACCAAGTACTCAGGATATGTGGGAGAACTATACAGATCTGAACAAGAGCAGAAACGGCCCACGAACAACTTACATATCTCTGAGAAGTCACTGCAGGAGACGGGCTTCTAGCTGATTAGAATGCATTTAGGAAAGTATTTTCCTCTGTGACAAGGGCATGTGGGTGTGTGAGATGCTTGGAAAATTGGGGGTGGGCCTGCCTTCACTGGCCACAGAATCGGATTCTGCAGCCACCTGGAGCAGCAGAATGCCCACAGAAATCTGGGCCCTTTGACAGCCTTGCTAATCAGGGCAGTCGTTACCTCAGAAGACAGAGGCCGAGGTCTGGGCACTGGTCTTCACCCAGAAAGCATGAGTTATGAAACATGTAGTTGAAAGTGGAGCCAGACTTTTAGGTCTTCCATTGTGACTGGGAAAGGCAGGCACCCAGTTTCATAGGAAAACAGCAACAACAACAACAACTCCACACTTTACTGATTGACTTATTTTCTAAAGATGAAGATGCAGAGCTAGAAACCAGGTGTAGTTGAGAGTGCAGTGGGCAAGTATTTGAAAACAGGAACAGAAATCATCTTTCCTGGATTTATACCTCAGTAAGTATGGAAAACGGCCTCAGGATCAGAGAAATCTTAAACTCCCATAACATGAAAAGCAGAAACCACAACAGAAGGACAAACTCTGATGGGGACAGTGAAGGCAGACAGGCAGGCAGGAGGATGCCTCTGACTTTAAACACAGCGGTGTACAGTGGTGTGGTCTTTCTGGCTCTTCCAGAGAAGCAGATGGAACCAGGAATATTATCAAAACCCACATTTCTATAGAATGGAAACCCACAGGGATTTTCTTTTAAAGAATGAAATTGATGAGGCATCTTGGTCCTTTCTCCTTTCTTGAATTCTTCCTTTCTTTCCCTGCTGTTTTGAGAATTAAATCGAAGCTCTCAGGATCTCGTATGCTTGAGTACCTTACCATAGAGAGACACATTTCTTTTTCTTACCTGAACTGTCTGTTCATTTACCCACTCAACTGATTGTATTGTTTTAGCTTTTTGAGTTTTGAATTCTTTAAAAAATTTAGATGTTAGGTCCCTGTTAGATAAAGAGGTAGTAAGATTTTTTTTCCATTCTGTATTCTGTCTCTGAACTTAATTTTTTTTATTTAATTAAAATACAACTACATCATTTCTCCCCTCCCTCTCTTCCTTCCTACCCCTCCCACATCTGGCCCCTCCCCCAAATTCATGGCCTTGTTTTCTTTAACCACTGTTGTTACATATAAGTATCAATGGATCAATGTATAAATACAACGTGCTGAGTTTATTTAGTGCTGTGTGCATGCATATTGTTTCCAGGCAGAGCATTTGGTATTGGATAATCAATAAAGGGTCTCATCCCTGAGAAAGACCTTTGTCTCTCAGCAATTGTTAATTGCCTGTAGCTCTTCATCTAGGGGTGAAGCTCTATGAGATTCCCCCATCTACATTGGGATCTTAGCTGGTGTTGTTCTTGTTAGGCCGCCATGTTGTTTAGATTTCACAGGTATAGATTCCCTGTCATAGCCAGAAGGCCACTCTCACGGCACACTTCCTCATCCTCTGGCTCTTAAAATATTCCACTCCCACTCCAACAATGTTCCCTGAGACTTCTTGGATGCAGCAGTTGTGTTGTAGATGCATAATTCCGGGGGCTGGGCACCCCCAGGTCAGTCATCCTCTATATTTTGACTAGTTGTGTGATTCTGCAATACTCTACCTCTCCCTTTGATGTAAAAAAAGGCTTCTTGGATGAGAGGTGAGATCTACAGTTAACTGCAAATTTCATGGTTTTTGTTTTTGTTACCGTACAAAAGCTTTTAAACTTTATGCAGTTCCATGCATCACTTCTTGCCACTCTTTGAGCAGTCTGAATCCTTTGCAGAGATTCATTACCTATGTCTGTGCCTTGAAATAGTTCACCTGTTTTCCTTGAGCAGTGTTAATGTTGCAGGTCTCACATTAAAGTCCTTTTTAAATTCATTTTGAATTGATTTGGGTACAGAGTGGGGAATCTAGCTTCATTCTCCATGTGGATATCCAATTTTCCTTGCTATTTTTCCTCCAACACATATTTTTGATACTTTTGTAAAAAGTCAGATGGCTGTCATCACATTTCCCCCTGGATTCTGTTCTATCTTGTGGATCCATGAATTCGTTTTGTGCCAGTGCCACGCTCTGACTGTGACTCTAGTATATTGAAGTCAGAGATGATGGCAGCCCCAGCTTGGCTCGTCATTCTTGAGATTGCTTTCTGCTGTTTGGTGTCTTTTGTGCTTCTGTATGAGTTTTAGGATTATTTTTTCTACTTAGATGAGGAACATTCTTGGAATTTTGTGGCAGATTGTATTGAACTTGTAGATCACTTGGCCATTTCACAACATTAGTTTTGCAAAGGCTGGTTATGCACTATGTTTATCTTTCTATTGAACACGGACTTTAGTCCCATGAAACACTACCAGTTGGGCCAAGATCCTTTTTGTCTTTTTCTTTTAATTTCATTTATTCATCAGAATTTCATACATGTTTACAATGAAATGTGCTTGTATATGCCTCCCGTTCTCCCCTCCAACTCCCCCATTTTCTCACCCTGTGCCCCTTTCCAGTTCTCTTCAGCTCCCCCATTTCCCCACCATATGCTCCTCCCAACTTACTCTACTTTGATATTTATTTGAATATATTTTTCATGATACTTTTCAGTATTTTTCCTCTAATTCTCTCTTCATATTTTGTTTCAAATGTTTTTCTATTTTTTTATTTATTCCTCTTTTTGTCTATCAACTTCTCCCTGGGATATTTTTAGTGTGGATATACCAGTGAGAAATTCTGCAGATTCTCTCTTTAAGCATAATTTTTTACTTTTAATATTTCTTATTCACAACAGACACAAATCACTGTACATATTTATGTAGCACAATGTAACTTTATTTTTCTTCTGACCACCCACTGTTTCCATGTGCCCAGTTCTTCAAGGATGTCAGAGTTGGTCACTGCTCATGGCACACTAAGAAATATTGCTCTGGGTTCATGTCCCTTATGGAAATGTATGCTGCTCCAAGTTAAAGCAATGCCTAGGACTCAGCCTTGCTCAGTTTGTTGAATCAGTTGAGGCAGAATTGCAGAATGCTTTTCTTTAACAGAAAGCTGTTTATGGTGAGAATAGGAGGGAGATCAGCACACAGGACCGGACATGCAGCCCGTTATCACAGGCTGATACTGGCATGAAATTAACAACACTTGCCTCTTGATGACAATGGCTTACCAATCTTCTGGGACATCAGAGGTTAATCTTTAAATAGTCACGATTCCTCTCCGTGTTTGCAATACTTAGTGTTTCTGTTGTGCCCAGATCATAACCCCAAGAGAGACCACCAAGGATGAGCATACCAGAATGCAAAAGCAAGGTTTATCTGTTACAAGCCATGACAGGGAACTCATCTCAAGCCATCTCAGGTGAGGCAGGGAAGAGTTACTCTTTCTTGGGGAAGTTAGTTTTTATAGGCAAAACCCATAAAAATTTCTTAGAGTGGAGGGGGTTAATACGGGTCCATCCTTGATTGGTCCAGTTTTTCCTGGGCCTGGACTTTATCTTATTCTAGCTTGTCTGTTTGCCTTGTCAGGAGTTTTACAACTCCTCTCCAGGGTCAGGTCATGTTATCTCTGGAGAGGGGCATCTCGTGTTTAATTGGTTACCATCAGACATCCTGACTCTGTTCTTTTGAGTTCCTGGGGCTGGCGCCATCATTTCTGGGGACTTGAAACTGGCCTGGGTCTAAAGCCCCCTTTTTGAGACAATAGAGTGAGGGTCTTGTTGTGCCTAGATCACGTCCCCAAAGCCTCCACTGGAGACTTTAGGTACAGAAGGCAAAAGTAAGGTGATTTCTAAGTTTACAAGCCTCCAGGGAGGCTCTTCCAAATCTCTCACTCACAGCAGAGAGGTTGGAAGAAGCACTCCCCTTTCTTTGTGAGGCTAGTTCTTAAAGGCACAGACCATATAATTTATTTTAACCCGCCTCCCTTTTTAGTCTTTTGGTCGAATATGTGTTTTCCAAAGTCCCTGTAGCAGATACAGCCACCTGGGGAAAAGGGGTCTAAGTTCTTATCTACACTTAGGAAGCTTCTCTTTGTCTGTAGGGGATAGAGTGGGGGATTTTACTGAGGTATCATAGTTTCTAGCATTCTATTGCAGACAGTATCATTATTCCTCAATTATAAAAATAAAGCTTTAGACTAAAATGTAAATATGCATACCCTAAATGTGTATTTGTACATGTATATAACACACATGGTGGATAAGTTCCACTTACATACTTTTCATGAAAATCATGGCCCTTGGTCCTTTCCTGTCTGCTTTTCCTTTTATCACATTTTTCAAAATTTTCTTTGGAGGACTTCTTTTTTTTTTCTTTCTTCTGGTTATTTTAATGAACTTTTTTTTTTTTAAATCAAAGCAAGATCAGGCTATAACACTGTACAAACAGTTTAGTGTTTATATGCATGTGTGTCTGTGATTGATGTGTGTGTGTGTGTGCATGTGTTTGTATGCATGGTGTGTTTGTGTGTGTGTGTGTGTGTGTGTATGTGTGTGATGTGTATGTATGTGTGTGCTGTGTGTCTGTGTATGATATGTGTGTGCGTGTGCATGCATGTGTCTATATGTATGATGCATGAATGTATGATGTGTGTATGCTGTGCATCTGAGTATGATGTATGTGTGCTTGAATGTAGATGTGTGTGTATTTATGTGTGTTCAGGTTCATATGTGTGCATGAAAGCAGGAGGTCAATGTCAGGCACCATTCTTCAGGAGCTGTTCACCTGACTTTTGGACACAGGGTTTCTCACTGGAACCCAAGGCTAATTTACTAGGTTGAGCTGGCTCACTGGGAAGCCCCAGATTACCTGCCTCTGCCTCCTTGACTCTTTCTACCAGGGTGCTGATGATCAAGTCCTCATGGGTGTGGGGATAGCACTCTAACTGAGTGAGCCATCTTCTCAGCATAGCAACACTGTTTTATATTTAAACAGAAAACATTCAAGCTGAAGTTGTACCTCAGGGACAGAGTATTTTCTCAGTGCACACAAAGCCGGAGTTCAACCTCCAGGTTTCCAAAACAAAAGGAAAAAACCTAAGCCAAACTAACAAACATCATCACCAAATGAACAAAAAGCAAAACAAATACTGTATAGAATGTGTTATTACGCCGATCTTAGCCAGCATAAAAGATGATTTCCATTTTATGTACAATTTTCTTTGAAGCCTTATCATGAGGCAATTTCTGAGAGCAGAGAATATTTGATTTCCTTTTCTAAATTTGAAGAACAGAGAATCACACAATTAGATTGGAATCATGTTGATCAGTTTACAGAAATTTTATCAAGAGCATTTTGACCAGTTTGAGATTACCATTGTGTTATTAATGTGGAAATACTCTTTTTAGGTCCTTCCTGCCTCTGCTGCCATCAAAGAACAGCAGCCATTGTTCTGTGCTGCCCCAGGGCCTAACTAAGGGTCAAGGGGTGATGAGGAAGTCAGCAAGCTGAGGCACAGCTGTGTGATTCCAGATGTGTGCAGCTTATGTGCCTTGGAGCTGCTCAAGGATTCCAAGGTCAAGTGGGTGCTCAAGTTTATGAAGTGGGTGGGATGCACATCCACACCAAAGGGAAGCAGATGAGCTGAGCAAGGTACTGCCAAGGACTGGTCCTGTCCCTTGTCCCCCTTTTCAATAAACCTTTATACTGCAAAAATGAAAATACTATTTTAACTACTAAGTGTAGGTAATATGTCAGTTGTTTAACATATGTGATCCATATGATCAAAATAGTATGATTGTATCAGTTTTATAAGGGGGAAATGGAAGCTTAGAAATTTTTAGTTATTGGTTGACCTCACATAGTCTGTAAGAAACAGAACCGGCTCCTCCCTTGCTTGAGCATTTTAGCATCTCTAGCCTATGATCTTTGCTTGGCATAGGTGTTCAGTCAATGCTTTGAAATGGGGCCAATACCCTCACTCATGTGGAGGTAGTAGACAAAGGTGGGATGTTGGTCATTTCATTTTGAAGCAAAGTGGGGAAAAGATATTTCAGTTCAGTGTGCTCAGGGGAATACAGAGAACAGAATGTGAGTGAAAGCACAGTGAGAATTGGAGACCAGGCTAAGACCGGGTTAGGTCTCTATTCATCTGTCTTTCTACCAGTTTGTTTATTTCTGTATTTATGATATAAATGTTGAAAGAATACGGTGTCTATAATGACTCTCGTGTCTAACAGTATTGCTTTGCCAAGAGTCATGAAATAGTCTTAACATGCCCCCAGAGGCCTATGGTCTTAACATGCCCCCAGAGGCCTATGGTCTTAACATGCCCCCAGAGGCCTATGGTCTTAACATGCCCCCAGAGGCCTATGGTCTTAACATGCCCCCAGAGGCCTATGGTCTTAACATGCCCCCAAAGTCCTATGGTCTTAACATGCCCCAGAGGCCTATGGTCTTAACATGCCCCCAGAGGCCTATGGTCTTAACATGCCCCCAGAGGCCCATGGTCTTAACATGCCCCCAGAGGCCTATGGTCTTAACATGCCCCCAGAAGCATAGGAAATGACTCAGTTTCTTTCTGTTAGGAAGGTAGGTAAATGGCAGGAGGGAAACATGTTCCTCAGAACAATGAGGCACAAGATTTGTGCATTATTGTTTTTTTCATTTTAACATAATTTCTTTATTGAATTTTTGAGAATCTTACATCATGCACCCCAATTCCACTTACCTCCCAGGCCCTCTGTATCCCTCCTCCCCTGCATTAGCACCCCAAATGAAAATTTAAAAAAACAAAACAAACCAAAAGAACAAAAACAAAACAAAACAGCAACAATAACAACAACAAACCTCTTTGCTCCTCCATTTTTCCCACCTCTCCAACACCTCTTCATTCATCCTGGTGGCATTGTGAGCCACTGTGTGTCACACAGTGTACCCTTTTGTCCAATTAGCTTTACTTGCGATGAATTCATTGCAATGAGTCACTGGTCTGGCTCAAGGCCTCTGGTTTCTAGTACACCATCATTACCGGGTCCTCACTGAAATTCCTCTTGGATATCCCATAGCTGTCCCGAGTCATGGAGATCCTGTGGTTATCATTACATAGGATCAGTCCCTTCACAAGCTCCAGCAGGTCCTAGATAGGAGAGATGTTAGGGTGGGCCAATCCCAGGACCAATTGAGCTGGTCCAGGCCATTGGGGCCGCCTCTGTCAGATAAGAGGTGGAGTGAGCTCCCCCATGCCCATGCCATCAGGGTCAGCTCTTCCCTGCCTGTGGCGAGGGGTAGGGCCATCTCTCCCATGTACAAGGGCAAGCTCTCCCATGAGGCTTCAGGCCAGCTTTCTTACTCCAGCGTCCAGTGAGGGGCAGGGCCATCCATCCTTGGGCTAGTGAAGGGCAGGGCTGGCTTAGCATGGCCCTCTGATTCCATCACGCATGGTTCCCATGGCTCCATCAACACAGACCACAGTTGTAGCAGGACCACAGGGTCAGATATGGCCCTTGATAGCAGCTTGGGTCTGGACGACATCCTGGCTCTGGGTAGAAGCACAGGCCACTCAGATCAGGATGGCTCTGATGGTGGCATGGCTCCTGGACACTAACAAGGCTCCAGGTTGTGGCACCATGGCCTCTGTGTAACATTTGATGGCAACATGAATCTGGCTGTGGGACCACGGAACCAGACATGGTCCTTGGCAGCAGTCAGGTCTGAATGTCACCACTGCCCCAGGTGGCAGTGGAAGCCACTCAAATCAGCATGGCCACATTGGCAGTGTGGCCCCTAGACACTTAATTTGGCCCCAGATCTCAGGCATCCATGTGGTCTTTGATGGTAATAGGAACCTTGGACAACAACACTGACCCTGACTGCAGGAAAGCCATGGACCCCAAACATGGTCCTCACCTGTAGCTTTGGCCCATATGTTACCATGGCATTGGGTAGCAACACAGGCAACTCAGAACTGCCTGGCCCCAAATGCAGCATGCCCCTTGGCCACTAACATAGACTCAGGTGGCTGATCTGACCCTGGCTGCAGTAGGACTTTGGGCCCAGACATGGTCCTCAGCAGCAACCTGGGTTCGGATGTCACTATGGCCCCAAGTAGTTCACAGGCCACCCAGACTGGCATGGTTCCAGCAGCAGTATGTGGATACCAACACAGCCCCAGGTGGTGGCTGAGACCCTGGGAATCCTCATGGCCCTCATGGGGACAGCAGCCATGGATATCAACACAGACTCTGGCTGCAGTAGGGCCACGGACCTAGACAAGGCTCACAGCTGTAGCCCTGGCCCAGATATCACCATGACACCAGAAAGCAGTACCTGCCACTTAGGTCTGTATGGCTCTGGATGCAGCACAGCCCTTGGGCACCAACATGGTCCCAGGTGGCTAATCAGACCCTAGGCAACCACACAGCTCTCAGTTGCAACAGGAGACACAGACATCAACTCAGACCCTGGCTGCTGGAGGTCTATGGATCCAGACATGGTTCACGACAGCAGCTTGAGCCTGGACAACACCATGGTTCCAGATGGCAACACAGGGCACCTAGATCATCATGGCTCTAGCAGCCACATGGCTCTTGGACACCTACGTGGCCACCAGTGGCAGCCCAGATAGTAGGCATCCTTATGGCCTTTGGTGTCCATGAATGGCCACATAGACCCATGGACCCAGACATAGCCCTTGGGAACAGCCCAGGCCTGGATGTCACCATTGGGGGGAGGGGCAAGAAGGCAAGAATGCCCTCCCCATCAACCTCACCCATTCCACCTCTTTCCACAGCTCATGAACCACTCTGCTTCTTTCTGTCCCATTTCTCCACCACATACCTGCTCATCATAAAGGGACCCTCCCACCGGCAACCTTTGGGCATGCCAGGCTGGCTTGTGGATGTCTTCCCACCAGCCTAGGTCTTGAGGACACAGGCTGACCTGTGGGTGGCTTGCACCCACATTATTGTTTAAATCACTGAAATCTGTACCATTTGTATATTTGTAAAGATTAGGGCTCTACCCACTAAACAGTAACATTACTGGGAAAAAGTCATTCTAAATGCTACAGACATAGCTTCCCATTGTGTCATCCCCACCCTTCTCTTACGTGATGAGACAACTGTACCCTCAAGGCTCTTGTTTCGGCAACTGTTCTAGTCCTGACTCAGGGGCTTACGCCAGCAGAGCATCTGTGGCCCCGCTGCATGTTTGGAGGCAGCCTGTGGAGGTCTGTAGACCACTGTGCATCTGCTCCACAGAGGTAAGTGCCTGAGTGACTAGGCTGGGAGGCTTGAATGTGCAGGAAACTTTGTTGCATTTTCTCATCCAGCCTGGCGGTTATCTTGTCATTATTTTTCTCGTCTCCACCTTTCTGTAATGTCACCAAGAAGACGGGGCCTCCATCACTCCCCTGCCAGTACCAGTATAAGGCATATAAAGATTCTGATGAACTGCAGCTGATGGTGAGCTCATCTCCTTCTTGGATTATCAGAGACTGGGGGCTCTGCTGCAACTTTTGGGTGTGGACCCCTGTTCAAAAAGACGACGTCAAGAAAGCACAAAAGGCAGTCATAAGATCTTAGCGGCTGTAGTAGGCAAGGCGAATCCCCTCCCGCTCCATCTCCCAAATGACAGCATCATTACGTCAGCATACAATATGGTCTATTTTGTTAAATATATTGGCTCTGAAAAGTCTCCACCCCAGGACAGAAGAGATCCCCAAGAGGCCACCACCATCACCTCATCAGTTTTCCAAATAAAATATGTACTCACAGGAGGCGTGAAGCCTTAATAACCAAAGAAGTACTGGAAGGAGCATCCTCATCACTGGTGAGGCAGCAGAGCTGGATTTCTCTGAATGGGCTTCCACAGTGGTGGCTACTGAGCTCACGAAGGAGACTGTCTCAGTCCGAGATCCTACTGACTTTCTGTTTGTTCAGCACGAAGCAAACATAATTGAGATGCTTTTAAAACACTGCCACCCTTTGACTAGACTGAAGAATGCTGAGTAAATGAGGACTTTTGTATATTTAATTCATGTGATATAAACCCTACATTCTAGCAGCCCAAATAAAAAAAAATGGAACTGGGATAGAACAGGGGACATGAAGGAAAAGGGGATACTCTGGGTTAAAGCTTTAAGCTGTGTTCGGGACAAGGAGGTAGGGCAGGGCAGGGGTTAGGGAGTGGGTTAGCCAAAACTCAGGATATGTGGATAAGTCTTATGGAGGTCCACTGTTTGTAATCTGACATGTACGTATATAACACTGAAAGTGAGTCTGGTTAGAAGTTCTCTGGATAGGTGGATGGGGTTGCTCTCAGAAGACATGGTAATCAAAATCTCAGTGCCAGGCATGGGATACTTTCCTATGAATTGTTGGCCAGGGAGGCCCCAGGGGCATCCAGAACAACACAGGCTGTCACTGTTGCTCTTGGTGGCCCACTATATCTAAATGTTAATCCTCTCTTCTGGTAACAATTCTCCACTTTACTTGTAGGACATCGACTAGGGAACTCCCGGCTACCTTTCTTTCCCACAGGAGGGATTTCATGTCTGGTACTGTAAACCTTGTCAAAGGCCCCCAAATGGAGAGAATCACAGGCCCTGGGGTAGGTGGATGGGATCTTAATGATGTCATTTCACTAAATGGTCATACTGCCAAACTATGTCAAACTTAATATTTATGTTTATACTCATAGGTTTATGCTGCTCTCAACCTTAATCAGAGAAGTTTCTTTCTCGCGGCGGGTGGTGGCTAATTCAGAGATTCCTAACTGTTCAGAGCGCTGAGAATAAATGAGTGTAAGTGCTCAGCTGCGGATGGGTCATCTGTGTCAATCTCCCCTCATCCGAAGCTCAGGGGACATTGTGGAAAGAGTGTGAGAGCTGGAGCATGGGGTGAGTGCTGCAAAACGCTGTCTTCTAAACATGACATGGTTGCTACACTCATCAGCGCACAGCAACTGGGGGTCCCTGTGCAAGGCCCGCTCTTGTGTGAGAGCCTTTTCTTGGGGGTGACACACAACATGAATATATTGACCTCAGAAAGTGGACTCATGATAGGCAAAATAATGACTGTGCCAATGTCCAAGTTGGTGAGCCAATAGGCTTTTAATGGGGTTACTAACAGGAATGTTGCATCCTGCACTGACAGGTGGGTTCCCCTCGGCAGTCCCTTATGGGACAATTCAACTTACGTGCATGCCCTATTGTAACATCCATCTGCCCAGGCCACAACTGGGGAAAGGCAGGTCTCACACAACTGGACAGCATATATGTTATCAGAATATTTTACAGAAATCCCAGAGGCCTATTCTCTATTTTCCAACCCATGTTGGCTCATCTGGGACTAGACTTTACTTGAATCCTGTGAGCAAACTGCAGTGGCAACTGAGGACTGATGACCTGTACTCTGGCAAGGGTATCTGCTTCCTGATTACCAGGAGGACTTAACTGGCTGTGGGCTGCCTTATGGAAAACTATCAGGTGTATTCAGCATATAATAGGCTTTCTTACACTATCCTGCCATGTGAACTCTGTTCCCGTAAAACGTTGTTAATTCCTCTGGGAGGAATGCCTCTGCTTGCCGAAGGAATGCAATGGACAAGATGTTTTCTCCCGGCTCCTCAGCAATGCAGTTTAGCTAGCTCAAAGGCATTATGCAAAAAGCCCCCATTAGGCTATAGGACCTTTTGCATTCTGAGTATTTCTGGTGAATGTGATGAGAAATACTCGGAATGTTTAATATTGGTTCTCTGTCCCTGCTTTGAACTCTGAGCTATCTGAAATTAAAGCTGCACAGAATTCTAGTAAATAAATATACTCTAGAGCAGGATCGCCCAGAGTTCCCTGGTTCTGTTGAATCTAGAATTTGACTTCAATTCCTCAGCACCTGTCACGGTCAGATCCTGCTAATCAGCGGTTCTGAGTCCTGATGAGCTTTGTGATATGTTTATCCCATTGTGGCTGACCCAACACCTGCTGGTAGAGTGCCTTTGTTGTAAAAACTGGATTCCCATGAGATTATAGCTGACCTTACTCAACCTTACCAGTCAGCCACAACCCAGAGAGGAATGTTTGTTGGGACAGCCTATCTCCACATGATAATCTATTCTGTCCCAGGAGATGATTCCAGGAATAAGAGGCCAAAGACAAGCATGTAGCCCCCGATAACTTCATCAATGTTCTCATTTCCAAGACCCTCATCTGCCCCCGCAAAGGGTCCCAACCAGCTTTTTTCTCTTGCAGAACCTCCATTCCCTAGGGCACGTATCTGACCTTCACTGTGTGAGATAAATCATCTCATCTGTTGAGGTCAGACTCTGGTCTCTTCCTGCTTTCTGTCTCTTTACTCTGTGCTGCTAAATCTAACACCTGCCAACATCTTCCTCTTCTCATTGGGCCAGCCATAAAGGGAGGTCTCTACATACAGCTCAGCTGTCAGTATAGCCCACCCTTAGGAGTTATTACCATCAATACTGTTCTTAACTTGGCCGCTTGTGGGAGGCCAACCCACTTCTCTGTGAGAGGCCTGCTCCCACTTTCCCCCCAGGGTACTCTTGAGGATGGAGGAGTGAGAAATATTTAGATAGAAAGACAGAGAGGAGAGAAACAGATAGAAACACAGGATAGCCTCAGGAGGGCCTGGGTCATCATCCACCAGCCCCTTCTGTCTCTTCTAAAGGGCTTTTTATAGGAATGCCAAGGTGTGGAGCAAAAGACCTCCCCCAGCACAGCCAAGTGCAGACCCTTCCAATCACCTAGTAACCATACACGTGGTCAAGCAATCCTCTAGTGCAGCCCTGCTGGGCAAATTAAGCTCAGATCTTACTAAGAAACCTCTGTGGGCCTCCACAGACACTGGCTAACATTTCCATTTGACCCACGTCTACCATGTTGTCTGTGTCCATCTGTATTGGCTTAGTTTTTAGTATACTTATTGGTGGAGTTCAGTGGCTTGAAAGGACGCTGGCCCCAGGGCGCCCTGCGTGGCCTTGGTGACAGCTTAGAGAAAAGACACCACATTGATGTAAATACACATGCCACAGAGCTTGCATCTGTGCCACCCCAGAGAGAGGCTTGGCTAGAAAGCCTTTGTGGCAACCCTTAACTGGATAAGCTGGTTTTACAGCTACCGAGGTGGGGCCAGAGATGGGTTCAATCTATTGTAATGTTTTATATACAGCCAGAAATTGCTGCTCTAGCATTGTATACCAAGCTTCTGCCCTGCCCCATGGATGAGGACAATATCCTATTGGAACCATTTACTTAGGTTGTTTTTCCTACAGCCCCCAGCCACAGACTTCTTGGCTTCTAGTGACTTATAACCCAAAGGAGCACTGGGCTAATGGGCACATAGTCATTTGGCTTGGTCCACAAAGATATTAGCTTGCTAAAATGTCTCTTGAGTCTTTCTGTCTCAATCTCATATGGCAACCCTCTCCACTAGGTTATTGAACAAGGTAGGGCATGGAAATCTGCCAATATCCCCAAAGCCTGAAGAACACCTCTGGTACATTATATTTACAGGCACAGGTTATTATAGGATTTCCTTCCTCACTTCATCAGGTATCATGCCCATCTTCACAGATCATAATACTCCCAGACATTTTACAGCTGTGTCTGGCCCTTGCACCTTGTGTGGATTGATAACCATCCTCATTCCTTTAGGTGCGCCTGCATGTCTTTTATATGCTTTTGTAAATCTGCAGGACACTCGGAGGTTAACATTATGTTATCTGTGTAATGAAACCTTTTTACAGGGGGCAGACCGGAGAATAAAGTAAGGTCCGGGTTACCATCCCATGAATAGTGGGACTGAGAAGGTGACTTCGAGGAGTACTTTGAAGGCCTACTGTTGACCATTCCAGATGAATGCAATGGGCTTGGGATCCAGTCACAAGAGGTTACTAAGATAAACCATTAGTAAGGTCCAATACAGCCTGACACAATTCTATCACTTGTATTAATCATTTTCTTAAAGGTTCAATATTTGGTACGGGAGTGTGGATAGGAAGTATTACCTTAGCTGGTCTTCCATAATCCACAGTCATTTTTTCCATGCACATTCCTGCTTCCTTATCCTGGGGTGCTTTCACAGGGGCACTGTGCATCTCTCCATCCTGATGGGTTTAGTGTGTCTCTCTCAAACTGTCCAGACCCAGGTCCAGGGGCTGTTTTGCACTTGGCACTTGATTTAGCTACTTGGGTCTGACAGGTTCTGGGCTGAAGCTACTGTTATTATCTCTGTCTCAACCACACCTGACTGCTGAGAGAGTCCTGGGTCCTGGGTTCTGGTCAGGCACTGTAGGTATAACCACTCCCATTGTCTTTCCCCCAAGCCACATCTCAATGCTGCAGAAGCCCCTCGTCTTGCAAGCTCTGGATGGGCACCCCAGCTCTATCCATTCATGTTGAGTCTCTCAGTCACATCTGGCTTCTGTGGGAGCTCCAGACTGGATGAAGCATTTCCACCCTTATCAAACTTTGCTTCAGGAGAGAAATGTACACAGCTTTCTCTGAGGGCATGGCTGCCCACCCTGGGGACAGGCTGAGATTTTCTTATTTGACCTGTGCTACCATTAATGCCTTCTATGAACAGAGACTTGAAAGTCTCCCAGAAGCTCTCTAGCATAGCATTTGGCTTTCTGTAAAGTTTTTTTCTCAAGAGCACCAACTTGCCACATATCTTACCAAATTTGTCTTCAAGTGACCCAGATGGACCTCTTTCTTGCCTTTGAACTTTTTAAAGCCTCTTCTGGACTGTTTTTATCACTTCACAAACTTGATTCATATGATTAGCTACATAGTTTGGATCTGCCGTAACCTCTCCTACTTCATAAAGATTGCATCCTGTAATGGGACTCAACAAAGCCACAAAAGCTGAGTAGCAGTGTCAAGGTCCCCACTGAATCAACTCTCTGTGAACACAGTTCTATCCAGTCCAGGGAAATAAGGGGCAAACAGAGCTCTTCTCAATCCCAGCTCCAGTGTTTACAGTATTCTCTCATTCCTGGACATTTATGGGGACTTCAGATGGAGGTATCTAAGTGTTCCTAAAGGCCCTGACAACCTAGTCCACCAGGGAGGATTTCTCTCACACTGTTTTAGGTTATGTAGCCTTAGGGAGAGATGGATCATTGTGTTACTCAGCTTTCCTGCCTCCACAGCAGTCAGACTCCATCCTTCATGTCCCACAGCCCCTTGAGCCAGGCTGTGACAGGCTCTTTCACTGCTTGGTTAAAAGCTTTTCTTCCCCAGCTTGAGCAGTTCAAGTGCTGAGGGTCTCCTTGCTACAGCAGTTTCTTGTACATGATTATTGTTAAAGCCCCCTCTGCATTTGGGATCACAGGGTTCCCCTTCTTCTCTACTTAAGGATGAACCAAGGAGTATATTCTACCATGTTTTCCTCCTCCTCCTCACTCCCAGTCATCAGTAATGGCATTTGTGTTGTCTGTAAAACAATGCTTTCTTTATCCCATAAAATACGTTCATCTTTCCTTTAGTCTCATTACATTGAACCGTTCTTCCAGGAAAATGCTGGATAGAAGTGGCAAGGACAGCCGGGCGGTGGTGGCGCACGCCTTTAATCCCAGCACTCGGGAGGCAGAGACAGGCGGATCTCTGTGAGTTCGAGGCCAGCCTGGGCTACCAAGTGAGTCCCAGGAAAGGCGCAAAGCTACACAGAGAAACCCTGTCTCGAAAAACCCAAAAAAAAAAAAAAAAAAAAAAAAAAAAAAAAAAAGAAGTGGCAAGGACAGACATTCTCACCATGCTCCTGATATTGGGTGGGATGACTTCAGACTCACCCCAATAAGTTTGAACTGCATTGTAGATTTTTTGAAATTGTCTTATTAAGTTAAGGAAGTTCATTTCTATTCCTAATTTATGAAAATTTAAATAATCAACACTGATTTTGTCAAAGGATTTCCTGTATATATTGAGATTATTGGGTATTTTCCTTGTCAATAAAATGCCTTATATTGTTTTTAAAATCCTACACCAACCTTAACTCCTAATTTTCTCTCTATAATAAAAGAATACTTTAGCCAGATGTAATGGTGCAGTCCTGTATTCCTGCACTTGAGAGGCTGAGGCAGCATTGTTAGTTTGAGGGTAGTCTGAGCTACAAATCAAGGGTCTCTCTCTCTCTCTCTCTCTCTCTCTCTCTCTCTCTCTCTCTCTGTGTAAAATTACAATTCTATTTACTGTATCTAAGAGAAAATATAAATACTAAAATCAAGCAAGTGAAACCATTATTTATCCACACTATGAAGTCATTTGTGGGTATGAAAGAGAAATATATATGTATGAGTGCACCTCAAATAATTATAAATTAAAACATAAAAATAAGCAGCAGAAAAATGTGTTCCACTCCAGTTTCTGTAATAAAATTGGGTAACTGTGAGGATCTATGTAAATATGGAAAGGAATGTGATTGTCAGGATGTACTTCAAACAGTCAAAGTTGGTTATTACAGGAGCTAAAGAGGAAGATGGATGGGGATGGGAGGGCCAGTTTTTACTTGGGTAACGATGAAAATCGTTTTTATTCTTTCATGTAATAAAAACATTTCAATGCAGATTAAAAGTGAAATAACTATCTGCTCCTTTGAAAACTGGTTATTCGGACTGTATGCCACAGGGAGCAACAGAAAAAAAAATCTAATTTTTCTTAAGAGAAAATGGACGAAAACTGAGGCTTCTTTCCATCTTATGGATGTTAGAAGGATGCAGTGATGTGTCCCCAGAGCTTGGACACTTCCCTGGCTCCAAAAGGATTTTCTCATCATTTTTACCCAAGTTTGCACAGAAATAAACCTTTTTTTTTTTAAATGAAAAGAGTCAGAAGTTCTCATTCCCTTCTCACTGCAGAACTGGAAGTTGTGCTGTCCACTGCCCTGCAGACATGTCCGTTATCTACTAATGTTAGCCGCTCTTGCCCAGCCTCAGCATTCCTTTCCCACCCCTGCTTGGTTCCTCAGTCTTCTCTTTCTCCTGTAGAGCGTCTGCTCATTCCTGTGCAGAGCCCTCTTGAGAGGATGCCACTGCTTCCCCTCCCCCACGAGGCAGATATTGTACGGGGGGCAGCCCTGTCTGTCACACTGTGCTACAATCACGATACAGTAATACACAGCAGCATCGCTCAGGCTGACACGAGGCAGGATGAAGGTACTTGACTTTCTGTCAGAGGGAATAGCCAGAAAGGCCATTCTATTGCTTGTGTTTTGTTGTAGACCGTGAATGACGTATTCTGGACCCTGCAGGGGGACCTGTCGGTACCAATAGATGTACTCGTTCCCACTGATCGTGGAGTGGCTACAAGGCAAGTGTACAGGTTCTTCTTCAGTACTTTCCATTGAACTTGGCTGTGTACTTTTAGCATCACCCACAATACCTAAGGGTTAAGAAACAACAGATCAGCTTTGGACCATCAAATATCGGCGTGTCTAAACGTCAGGCTCACAGATGCCCCAGAACTCTTCTCCTGAGCTCGGCTCTTGAGTGCTGTACATTGCTTAGGATCAGAGGACATTGCTGAAATTTACTCCTTAGCTATGCAGAATCACACAAAGATAAGTTGTCCACTTCCCACTTTCCTTAAGCTTAATGAACCTGGAGCTTCTTATACATGAGCCGGCAAGGGGGATGCGCAGCTGTTTGTGCTGATGATGCTTAGACTCACTAAAGAATCACACAGACACCAATTCTTTCCAGCAGTTTAGGAAATCACAGAGGGAGAAGTAGAGGCAGCAGATCTATCTTTTGTCTTTAGGCACAAAAGTCATCCTTCCTCAGGCCCAGAACACTTACCCAAAGTCAGGAGAAGGGCAATCTCACTCACGAACCTCATCGTTAAGAGCAAGTGGATGTTCTAGGGTTCTGAACTCAGAATCGGTGTCTGATGGGAGGATGGGAGGCCTCAAGCCACAAACCAGCAGCTGCCAGCCTTGCCCCTCCTTCTTTGTGAGTGGCTCCAGTCAAATGCCTCTTGGTTGGGTCTATCTCTACCTCACAAGTTTAAATATAAAGATTAAAGGAAGATGAAAGTGTTTTTTTCTTACATATCCCCCAACTTGAGTTTCAGTTGAGAAAATTTCAAGATTCAAACCCAACAAGGCTGTGTTTGGATGCACCAAACCTTTCAAAGGAATCTATTCACCCCTTGTTGATGGGAAATGCAAAGCTCAGTGTCAATTGATAGCTTCGAGTTCTGTTGAGCTGGTAGGAATCACTCTTTATTTCAGGAAATCCTGTTGAGCTCTGTGCTGTAAGGATAAGAAAAGACTTCCTATTTATATCGACAATATACAAGTCTTAGGAGCAAAAATATGTAGTTTAACTTTTAGAGATGCCAACTTCTTTTTCCCATCAAAATTATGATAAGCCAAATTAAAAGTAAAACAATATTGTAGAGGAAACTATTTGCAACATACTTACTGAGAATAGTTTCTTAAGTGTGTAACGGCACTGAGATCAGCATAGTAGAAAGAAAACCATGCTAAAAGCCAATTCTCTGGTGCTCCAGTCTCCTATGTGAACTCCTGCGATAGTCTGTCTCTTACTTCTTCTGAATGAAATTACTGGCTACTTCTGGTCTTATCATAGACACCAATGACTTACTTGCCCATAACTATCTACAGTCTAACACAAATCTCTAACACGTATCTCCTCATCTCTAGCCATATCTAGCAGTGGTACACCCTGAAGATAATAAATAGAAAAGAAAAGAAAAGAAATAACGGTCAGGAAAACAAGATTTGGAGAAGAAAATGAAATGATGCCATTTGACAAGAGAGGTAGAAATACTCTCTCCAGTTTACCAAAAGTGATTACTAGAAATATGGGAAGGAGTAAAATTTAAATCATTCCTTCCTCTGTGCTACAAAAACTGAGCTTGTTGGTTCTCTATGACAATAAATATTTGGTCATTTAAAATTGAACTCCATATTAATTACCTGTCTTATTGATTAATTGTCAAACTGGAGATTGATCCCATAGCTTTGCTGCGTGTTAGGCAAATGCTCTACCCCTGAACTCCATCTCTAATTCAAGTAGACTTTTTTTTCTTTTTTTGGAGACTAAGTCTCACTCTATTGCTTAGGCTTTCTTAAATTCACGGTGCACTCCCACACCCACTGAGGCGCCATTGCTGTTAGTGGCTGCTTGGGGTGCACCATTTTCTTTAGTGGTGTAGCCAGTGGGGGACTAGTTGGGAAGAACAGTCCAGAGGGAAAGGAAAGGGCCTAGTAGAGGGTAATGGGAGAGGTGGCGAATATAATCGGAATATATTGTATATATGCATGAAACTGCCAAAAATAAAACAAAAAGAAAGATGACCTATAATAAAAATTCATGACCTCAAGGTTTCAGAACCTAAATTTCCAAGTAGCTGAGGCTGCACTACCACGCCTAGCTCCTCCCCTTACTTTCCCTGGGTAAGGGGTGGGCTCACCCGTCTGCTTTACCTTTGGCAGTGAGCCTCCCCATGTGTTTGAAGTTATGAACGCATTCACAGAACGCTTATAAAATGATAAGGCGGTAGAAGGGATCAAAGTTCTCTGCACACTCCCTGGCACCCTCGGCTCAGCCTGGAAGGAGCTTAGGTTAGCAGCGCCCTCTGGTGACGGCTCATGGGAACTCCTTTCCTGAGAACCAGGACCCAGGATGGAGTTGTCTCAAGATCTGTTTTGGCTATGGTCCCTCCTTCTACTGGAAAGGTTCAGTGGAGAGCTTCCTGTCACTGTCTTCTAAAGAAGACTGAATTATTTGCAGGTTTTTGGGAATCTGGAATTGTTTCTCTGATGTTTTCTCAAGGACCGAATTCATTTTGTCTTCCTTGTTTTCCTTGTGCTTTGGTTGGAAGGCTCTTTGTCACAGGATTTGGCAATCAAAGCGCTGAATGACAATCTAACCACTGGATACATTACTTGATGCTTATGCGTCACAGGACCAAGAGAAGTTACATGTGGTGATTTTAAATAACTCCAAATCAATGCTTCTACTTTCCTAGAGGCTACTTTGGATAAAACAATCTAATACTAAAGGTATAAGTAAAATTCAAACCCCACACTGACTCTCGTCCTTCCTCATCCAAAAATCATAAATTTAGAACAGGGAAAGCCTGGCTGTGACATGGCAACGGATGTAATCATAGTCAACACATATTCACTGTGCTCCTACTGTGTGCCAGCTGGTCAGGTGGTGACAGTCAGGAAACGCCTGTCCATATAAAAAGAAAAATGCTGGGATTGAGAACAGAGAATAGAAATGCCAGAGATCAGACCAACATGCAAACCTTTCATCCAGTGTTCACTACTGCTGTGCTCAAAGGGTGTAGAGAATCAAGACTAATTTAAAAGAACAAGAAATATTCTGGTATCATTTGCTATTGTCTGTCTGTTTTATGTGATAGCTCTGTTGAGACAGGAACCATGTATTACACAATTCATCCAGATAAGGCGAATAATTCCAGAGCTTTAGGGTATTTACAGAAATATGCAACCATCTCCACAATCAATCACAGAGTATTTTCACCATCCCTCTAGAGCAGTGGTTTCTCAGCCTTCCTAAGGCTGCAACCCTTTAAAACAGTTCCTCATGTTGTGGTGACCCCCCGCCCCCATAAAATTTTCATTGTTACTTTATAACGGTAATTTTGCTAGTGTTATGAATTGTAATGTAAATATATGTATTTCTGATGATCTTGGGTGACCTCTGTGAAAGGGTTGTTCGACACCCCCCCCACACACACAAAGTAGTCATGCCCCACAGATTGAGAACCACTGCTCTGAAGGAATCTTTACCCATCAGTAGTCACAGATGATTTTTGCCCATGAAATCCCCTTTGGGCAACCACTCATCTGCTTTTGGTCTCTGCAGAATTTCCGAGCAGTTCAAATGAAATTAAATAATACATGCCCTGAGACAGCAGGTCTCTGCTCATTGTCTCAGTTGCTGATAATAAAAGATATGGACACTTGTAGACACAAGTAAAGGTAGATTTTATTAAGGAAGTTTAAGGGCGGGAGAGAAATGAAGGAAACGCAAGAGAAACTCCCATTGAGTGGGAGGGATGGTGAGAGGAAACCCCCGGGAACCGCCCATCTGGGCATTTTTAGACTCATTTCAGGAACTGGACAAAGGCTGAGGTCATTGCTACTGAGACTAGTTATTCCCCTGTGCTTGCTGTGGGCTGAGACATCCAGGGGCTTCCACACTCGGTTCCTCCTCTTCTGACTCAACGGGAGAGATGCTGACAACATTCTGTTCACATGTTGCTCACTTAATTAGGGAACAGTCACATTTTGAAGCCCTCTGTCTGTCTGATTGACTCTGTCAGGTGTTCTCCTTTGGCTGTTTATTGACCATTGGTCTGGGCCTGCACTGCAGGCTGTCAATCTTGCAAATACTGCTGGTCTCCAGTCTTGAGCAGGAGGTATCTAGTAGCCGCCAACTAATCCATGCTTTGTTTCTGGTCCATGTAACTGCTTTTTCACAGTTAATAAGATGTGGCTGGATTTTTCCTGGCCACTCCCCATGAAGCCACTTGATTTGCTGTGCTCGGGGGTAGTCCCCTTGCTGGAATAGGTGGAAGCTTTATAGAAGTCATCAGTCTGTTGAAATGAGCCCACATTAGAAGCAAGGATATGTGAAGAGCGATGCTCCTGTTTGCCTGTGTTTCTGGGGGTAGGAGCCAGCTGGCCTGCCCATGCCGACAGTTTTCCTGGAGTCCTGTCTTTTCTCTTACTCGCCCAGCTTGGCTGTCTTACATCCAGCTGTGAGCCCTCCATGTCTGTTTTGAGGACATGACATCCTCAGACGTCTCCACTGTAATAGGAGCCTTCTTTTTAGTCTGGATCACAGTCAGTTGTTCATTCTGTCTAGTGGATATTTACATCGCGTTTATATTCGGCTAGAATGAAGAGCACTGCTCTGCAAATGTTTGTAATACCTCAAGGTCTGCATGCATATGCTGCTCTATCAAATATTAATGGAGTGGGAAAATTGCTGAGTTGTCAAGGATTGAAACAGTAGTGCTGTCTTTGCCTCGTGTACTTCGTGAAAACGGCTTATTTTCCCACTTATTAGACATTTGATTCCTGTTAATAATGCTTTATATATTTTTATGCTTTGGACTTGCAAATATTTTAAAAATTATTGCTATGCTTTTGGACCTTCAAATTCACTTTATGGATTTTAAAATTTCATTTAAATTATCTTATTTACAATTAAACACCAATTTAAAATACTGCATTGCAGGCTAATTTAGTGATTCAACACATGTATAGATTATTTTGGTTTCTTTATATTATGTTATATAATTTTGACGAAAGGTATCTGTATTCCTTCTTTTGTAGTCATTACAAGTTTCAGGACCTTCAATACATTGTTTAATGGAAAGATTGTTCTTTTAGCTCACTTCAGTGAATGCAATGATATTTCCCCATGGCTTTGTGTGTAGTATTTGACCTATATTAGAATGAAGTGATTTTCTTCCATTCTCAATTAATTAGAAATTTATTTCTTTGTTGTAAATAAATGATGATCACTGATTAAACACTTTTGGGTAACTATTAAGATGACTGCACTATGATTTTATTAGTGGAGGTTATTTGATTTATTTAGAGTTTGTTTTTTGTGTAAATTTTTATTAATTTTTCATACAATGTATTCTGATCACACTTCCCCTCTCCCCCAACTTCTTCAGGCTCCTCCTCCCCAATTTCTTACCCACCCAGCCCTGTGCCCTTTTTCTCTCTTTAAACAAACAAACATAAAATCCAGGAAGCACATACAAAACACACAAAAACACAAAATCAGAAAACAAAATAATCAAGGAAAAGACCAATAAGGCAAAAAAAAAAAAAAAAAAAAAAAAGCTCAAACAAAGCGATCTGAGAAAAAAAAAAAAAAAGCCCACAAAATACCATTGAGTTCATTTTGTGTTTTGGCAGGAGGCTTACCCTGAAGTGTGATTAATAGTCCCAATGAGACTCCATTGGAAAAAACAAACTTTCCTTTTCAAGTGGGTGTCAATTGCAGACTGCAGACAGCTTTTTGGGACCTTGACTGGCTTGAACCTGTGCAGGTCTTGTGTGTGTTGCCATGGTTGCTGTGAATTATATTTGTGTACTAGTCCTTGTGTCTGGAGAACACCATTTTCATGGCGTCATCCTTCCCCTCTGCCTCTTCCTCTCTGCACATGGTCCAGTTGTGGGTCTCTGTTAGTTCTCATCTACAGCAAGAAGACACTTCTTTGATGAGAGTTGAGCAAGACACTGAACTAAGGGTATAGCAGAATGTCATCATAAGTCATTTTATTGCTATGTTCCTTTAGCAGAACAAGAGTATTTGGTTTTCCCTTAGGCCTATGGCCTATTCAGTCTCAGGTTATTGGCCACCATAGTACTGTCAGGGATGTGTTCCATCTCATGGAGTGGTCCTTAAGTCTAATCAGATAGTAGTTTATTGCTCCCACAGTGTTTGTGCCTCTTTTGCACCAGAATATCTCTTAGGCAGGTCACTTTTGTAGGTTTCGGGAGCTAGAGCTGGGTTGATGATTGCCTTTCTCCTCTGGTAGCATGCAAGAGCACCTTTCAGTACCACGAACAGTAAGCAGGCAGTAGGGGCAAGCTCAATGTCTGCTTGGTTCAGTGAAATATGTAAAGTGTTGTCTCTGTGTTTAATGAGGTTTCTAAGTGTTGTATTAAGCAATAGGGCCTAATTGTCAACTTTTTGAGACAGGGTCTCATTATGTAGCTATGACTAGGCTGAAGCTTGCTTTGTAGACCAGGCTGGCCTTGAACTCATAAAGATCTGCCTGCCTCTGCCTTCCAAGTGCTAGGATTAAAGTCATTTACACCATACCTGATTTTATTTAGAATGTTAAGTAATTATAATATAAATTCCAACTCAATTGTGATTCCTTTTTATAAATTTTAAAAATAAATGTTTTATTTAGCTTGGTGTGGTGGCTCATGCCTTTAATCCCAGCACTTGGGAGGCAGAGGCAAGATCTTTGTGAGTTCAAGGCCAGCCTGGTCTACAAAGTAAGTTCCAGGACAGCCAGGGCTGTTGTACAGAGATCCTGTTTTGAAACAAACAAACAAAGTTTTATTTAGACATTTTGAATTCAAGCCAACTGAATTAGGTTGTTTGGTAATTAAAAACAAATTTCATTCAATTTTATTATGGAGATCATGCTGGCCTTCTAAAACAACAGTGAATGTTTCTTCTTTTCCTCTGTGTCTTGTTAAGGTTAGTGTATCCGTAATGTTACAATGAGTTCTATGGGTGGAAAAATGAACTCCAAAATCCCAGTGGATTAAAGGATCAGTGACTTGCTTCTTGTGGGCATCCAATTCATTCTGTATCATTATGAAGACCATTAATGGGATTCTGATTGTACTTTCTGGCTTAGCCTTAAGAGGTATCCTTTTTCCACCATTTTCCTGCTTACATAGTCATTATTATAATCAGTATGCTGTTAGAAAGTATAGCATTGTTTTCTTTTTAACAGAGCATACATACATTGTAATTTATGGAAAATGTGACTTTTAGTATTTATTTTTTATTCTTTGGCAGTTTCATCCACATGTATAATAAGTTGTTGACCTTTTAGCCATTCCTCTACCCTTTTAGCCACTCTTCCATCCTATTTTCTCCAAGTCTCCTTCTCACTTTCATGTCTTTTTTTTGTGATGATGAAAGTGAATAGTTTTATTACTATTTAAATATGAAAGTCAGTGGAGTTCCTGTATTTCCTGAAATAAATAGATTTGTTCAGTTTATTTAAGAACCATTAGAAAAGCACTTTATGGCTTGTGTTTATCCCCAAATACATATGTAATATACAGGAACTTCAGAGAATAATATTCTATATGCTAAGCTCAATACATGAACATAAAAATTTCCTTTATGTGTCTAGGTGTTTGACCAGCATATATGTTTGTGCACTGCCTAGAAGCCTTGTGTATACAGAGGCCAGGAGAAGATGTTGTATTCCCTGGAACTAGAGTTACAGATGGTCGTGAGCTGCCATGTAGGTGATGGAATTGAATTCCAGTCCTCTGGAAGAAGAGTTAGCAGTCAGTACTCTTAGTCACTGAGCCATCTCACCAGCACCTATATAGATGTGTGTGTGTGTGTGTGTGTGTGTGTGTGTGTGTGTGTGTGTGTGTGTGAAAAGTTTACAGTGATACAATCTAAGCTAGTGTTCTTCTTGAGTGCTGTTTATGGATATTCACTCTCAGTGGACAACTGCTTTTTATGGAACTTAGGGTTTTGTTTTTTTAAAAATTTCACTGTCATTCCTATGTCTCTGGGGTCCCAGAGAATGCAGAAGTAATTTGTTGAGTCTACCAGTTGTCCGGAAGAGATAGTGAGCCTGACAGATTTTTTTTCTCCCTCTGTTCAGGTTCTCAGAGTAGCAATCAAGCTTTGTGTTAGGATTAGAATACTGCTGGTAGATGAGGAAAAAGCGTGTATCCACTGAAAGACTGCTTGTAGCAGTGCAAAGTATAAACACTCCATCTATTTTCATACATGCAGTGAGAAGTCACAGCCTTCTTGTTCTCAGTGTGGTGGATTGATTGAGAAATATCCCCCATAGTCTCAGACATTGGAACACTTTGTACCCAAGCTATCTGGGGAGGTGTAGAGGGTACAATCCTGCTGGAGGAAGGATGGCACCGGAGATAGCCTGTAACAGTTTTATTTTTCTCTCCACCTTGTGCTTTTCTCCCATTGATATACCAGCTGCCTGCTGCCAGGCTGTTCCTGACATTGTGGACTCTAAGCCTCTGGAACTTGAAGCTCAAATAAACTTTTTCTTCTATAAGTTGCCTTGGTCATGGTGTTTCATCACAGCCACAGAAAAGTAACCATGCTGGGTTCTAGTGTGAAACAGAAAAAGGTAGAACTGGCTCCCTTTAATTGTCAGAGGGGAATCATGAAGAATAAGTAAATCAGTATAATGATAAAAGAACTGCATGGATTCCTTCCCTCTCTATCCATGCTTCTTACACATTGCAGACTCACAGTGTCAAGCTCTAAGAATAAGCTCAGGAGCCACGTTTGAAGTTGTCTTAATTTGCTTTTCATTGCTGTGATAAAGACTATGACCAAAAGCAACTTGGAGAGGAAAGGGTTTATTTGGTTTACATGTCCTGATCATAGTGCATCATTGAGGAAAGCCAAAGCAGGAACTCAAGGCAGGAACTTAGAAGCAGGAACTAAAACAGAGGCCATGGAGTAATACTGCCTATTGACTTGATTCTCATGACTTGCTCAGTCTGCTTTCTTATAGTATCATCTCCTCATAAGGTGGCCCCTTCCACACCAGGCACCAATCAAGAACAAGGACCACAGACTTGCCTACAGGTAATCTGATGGAGATGTTGCTCAGTTGAGGTTCCCTCTTCCCAGATGACTCTAGATGGATCAAATAACACAATCCATCTATCTGCTGCCTACAAGAAACACATCTTAGTTTATATATATATATTTTTTTTCTTTTATTTTTTTATTCATTTTACATACCAACCATAGATCCCCTTTTAATCCCTCCTCCCTGCTCCCCCTACACCCGCCTTCTCCCCCAACCCCTACCCCTCCTCCCCTCCTCCAACAAGGTAAGTTCTCCCATGTGGGGGCAGCTAAGCCTGGTATATTCAGTTGAGGCAGGACCAAGCCCCTCCCAGCTGCATCAAGGGTGAGCAAGGTGTCTGACCATAGGCAATGGGCTCCAGAAAGCCGGCTCATGCACTCACCAGGGATAGATTCTGATCACACTGTCAGGGATCCCTCAAACAGATCCAGCCATACAACTGTCTCCTGTATGCAGAGGGTCCAGTCTGGTCCCATGCAGGTTCCACAGCTGCCAGCCTAAAGTTCATGAGCTCCCAGGGGC
The DNA here is from genome assembly GCF_049852395.1 of Peromyscus maniculatus bairdii. Lineage (NCBI taxonomy): Eukaryota > Metazoa > Chordata > Mammalia > Rodentia > Cricetidae > Peromyscus > Peromyscus maniculatus. Next base: position 51,435,135 of record NC_134860.1, on the reverse strand, counting down.
CTGGCTCAGTTGTCTCTGTAGATTTCCCTACCACGATCTTGATCCCCTTTGCTTATAAAATCCTTCTTCCCTCTCTTCAACTGGATTCCTGGAGCTCTGCCTGCTGCTTGGTTGTGGATCTCTGTATCTGCTTCTATCAGTTACTGGATTAAGGCTCTCTTAGTCCAATTGGAGCTGTCGGAGTCTGTCTCTTCTTAAATAATTTGAATCTTTTTTATTTTAGACAAATTAAATTGTCTCCTTTTAACTTTCTGGCCACTGGTGGTGGTTTTATATGGTTAGTGACATTCTATTCCAAGCCAGATGTGGTAGCACATGCCTATAATCCCAGCACTCAGAAGGCTGAAGCAGGAAGATTGAGATTTGGAGGCTAGCCTTGACTATAGGGTAAAACTCTGACTCAAGAAACAATGTAGGTGCTGGGTGGAGGGTGGTGCACGCCTCTAATCCCAGCACTCAGGAGGCAGAGGCAGATGGATCTCTGTGAGTTTGAGGCCAGCCTGGTTTACAGAGTGAGTTCCAGGAAAGGCTCCAAAGCTACACAGAGAAACCCTGTCTCGGAAAAAAAAAAAAAAAAAAAAAAAAAAGATAACCAGTAACATCTTAGTTTTAATATAGGCATTTTCTTAGAGTAAATAAATGGACAAAAGTACTCCAATCAAATGGGACCAAGAAGCGAGCAGCCTTTGCTATCCTAGTATCTGACAAAATAGACTTCAAATTAAAACAAATGAGAAGAGATAAAGAGACACTTCATTCTAATTAAGGGAGCAGTTAACCAAGAAGACATTACTATCCTAAACATTTATGCATGAAACTCTGGGGCACCCAATTTTATAAAAATTCTACTGGATTTAAAGATACATATTAATATCAATCCATTAACAGTAAGTAATTTCAATTCACTTTCTCCAATAGGCAGATCATCTGAAAAAAAATAAAGAAACTTCATAATTAATTATACAAATCAACAGCTTTTCTATATACTAGTAACAAATATAAGAGGGATCATGGATGACCTCTCATTCATAACTGCCTCGAAGAAAATATAATACCTAGGAATAAACCTCACCAATGAAGAAAAGGATCTCTACAATTAAAACTTTAAAGCTCTGAAGAAAGCTACAGAGACAACAGAAAATGGAAAGATATCTCATGTTCATGGATTGGTAGTACTATCATTGTAAAAATGACCATTCTTCCAATTGCCATTTACAGATTCAAAGCAATCCCCATCTAATTCTTCACAAAAATAGTAAAAAGTATCCTAAAATTCTTATGGAAGTGTGAAAGACCCTGAATAGCAGTCCTGAGAAAAAAGAACAATGCTGGAGGGATGATAATTCCAGGGCTTTAGAGAATAGTACAATGGTTCTCAACCTGGGGCTCATGGTCCCCTGGGGGTTGCATATCAGACATCCAGCATATCCGATGTTTACATTACAATCCATAACAGTAGCAGAATTACAGTTATGAAGCAGGAACAAAACAAATTTATGGTTGGGGAGGTCACCACAACATGAGGCACTGGATTAAAGGGTCACAGCATTAGGAAGGTTGAGAACCACTGATGTAATATAGAGCCGTAGTAATAAAGACAACACAACACTGGCACAAAAGTGACAAGTAGAACAATGGAATTAAGACCCAAGCCTGAGCACACACAACTTCGGCCACTTAAGACTTGGCAAAGATACCTACCTAAAACATAAGCCGGAGACAGGAGACCGGCACTGAGAAAACTGGATGCCCACATGCAGAAGAGTACAATTAGACCCACATCTATCACCTTTCACAACACATAACTCCAAATGGATCAAAGACCTGAACTTGAAACATGAAACACTAAAACTACTAAAAGAAACATAGGCAGCATCCTACATGATACAGGTGCAGAAAAGGACTTTCTGAGTGGAGCTCCATTTACAGAAGAATTAAGCCATGAATAAGTGACACCATGAAACTAAAAAGCTCTGCCAGCAAAAGCAACCATCAGATGGGTGAAGAAGAAGCCTTCAGAATGGAAAAGAATCATTGCCAGCCACACATCTAACAGAGGTTTAATACCTAGAGAATGCAAAGTACTCAGAAAACAGAGTAAAAAAAAAATGACCCATTAAAAAAAAAAAAAAGGGACCCAGGACTTGAATATAAAATTTTCAAAAGAAGAAAAAAGAATGGCTAAGAATATCTCAAAACATTGTTCACCATTTCTAGAAAACAGTGAAATGAAAATCAAAACAATTTTGAGATATAACCTTATCCAAGTTAGAATGGTACAGTTCAACAAAACAATGGGCAACAAATACTGGAGGGGGTGTGGGGAAAACAGAACCCTCATTCACTGTTGGTGGGATTGCAAACTGGTGCAGCCACAATGGAAATTAATGTGGAGAATTCTCAAAGCTAAAAATAAATCTACCGTACAACCCAGGCATACCACTCCTTGGTATTTGCTTGAAAGGACTTGACATCCACTCCACAGCTACTTGCTCAGCCATGTTTATTGCTGCTCTATTCACGACAGCTAGAAAATGAAAACAACATAAATGTCCTACAGCCAATGAATGGGTAATGAAAATGTGGTACATGTACACTCTGGAATACTATTTAGTGGTAAAGAATACAAAATCATGAACTTTGCAGGTAGATGAATTGAACAAGAAATTATCATATTGAGTGAGGAAACCCACACCCAGAAAGACAATGGTCTCTTTTATTCTCATTGGAGCCTCCAAGATCCAAGTCACCAGATGTGAGTCCATATCTTGTTTCTTCAGGACCTAGGACATTAAAACAGGGCCTTTGCTAGGGTAGAGGAGCTGGGAGAAATAGAGAGAATAGCAGGGTACAAGCAATGTGGTTGGGAAAATGATAAAGGGATCTCTTTTGGAAGGTGAGAGGTAAATGCAGAAGAGTGTGGTAGGAGGGTAAAGGGGTACAATAGTTACAAGTGATCCGATGGGGAAATGGGAAAAGGATGGCTCTTTAGGAAGGGCAGAAAAGGGTAAATAAAGAGGGTAAACTAACAAGGTTGTCTGAAAATGTCATAAGGAATCATACTATTAATTACATACCTAAAATAATAAAACCTGTAATACACATTATTCTGTCTATAAATATTCATATTTAGTTTAAATGAACTTTTCTCATTTGTGCTGATGTTGCCCGCTCCAAGAGTCAAATATCACCCAACAGAAACTCCAATACCAGACATGAGAAGCTCTCTGTTGAATTGTTGGCCAGGGCTTCCCGTTAGATTCTTAAAACATAGACTATTGCTGTTACCCTTGGTTGCTGCCCCCCCCCCCCATTGAGGTAGAAGGTAAGTCTCCATTGCTAAGGATTCCATGCACTTCAGAAACAGGGCTCAAAGATGCCTGAACTGGAACTAATCTGAATGCTTCCTCCATGAGGACTAGCTTTTTTGGTACTGGGAAGCATCATGCAAGATTCCAAAGGAAGGAGGCAACCAACAGTCCTACCCAGCCATGATACCTATGGACTACATCAATCACCAGCATGGTCTGATAGCTCTAAGGGTGCAGCAGTGCCACACATACCTTGGCAGTAAGGGACAGCTCTTTAATTGGACTTAGGACTAGCTCAACAAGAGGAAAACTAAGCCTGTTACTGGAAACCTAGCCAACTTCTCAGTGTTAGGGAAGTCATAGGTATTGGAGGAGAATCTACAACTACCACTTTACTAAACTCGCATAAACCCCTAACAACAATCTACACATTTGTCCTGATACCCACAGATAAATGTCTTCATCGTTCATCAAGAACAATTCTCTTTGCAACAGCTGGAAACCACTACAGAAAACTACAATCAACATGCCGAGTTGTAGATCACAGTTCCAATATAAACCTACAAAACATTCCTGCACCTAATGTTCAGGGAACATTGCGGAAAAGTGGCAGAAAGATGGTAAAAGCCAGATAAAGGAGTTTGCTGTGAGATTCTATCACCTAGGAATGTCAGAATCTATGTTCATAGAGTGTAGCAGGAATCTTAAAAGTTCTTATTAATAAAATCAAACCCGAGGCGAGTTATTGGGGTCCATGCTGGTAGATCAGAGAGACAGAACAAGCCACAGCTATCTCACCTTGCCAATTCCTCAGCTGGTCCTGTTTCCTCAGACTGGAAGCTTCTGTGTCCTCATCCCAATGGCTCTCAGCTGAACTGCTGCTTAAAAGTCTGAATGCTTAACCAGCCACATGTTTAACCAGCCAAAAGCTTAACCAGCCAAAATCTTCTTGTTTCTGGTCCTCACGCCTTATATATCTACCACCACTCCCTGGGATTAAAGGCTGGCTTTCTGGGATTAAAGGTGTGTGTCACCATACTTGGCTATTTCCAATGTGGCCTTGAACTCACAGAGATCCAGAGGGATTTCTATCTCTGGAATGCTAGGATTAAAGGTGTGAGTGCCACCATTTTCTAGCCTTTGTATTTAGTGACTGTCTGTTCTCTGACCCCAGATAAATTTATTAGATAGAGTACACAATATTTTGGGGAACACAATACCACCACATTTCCTCTCTTTTTGTCTAAAATTAAAAAAGCTTATAACTAATACAAGAAAAACTGTCTTCAATAAGTATATGCAATATACAGTCAAGATTACATTAACAATGTCTAGTCCATTAACATTTGACAGATTCAGATAAAAACTCCATTAATATATAACAATGTCCAGTCCAGTAACATCTGATAAACTCAGACCAAAAAATTTTCATTACTTATCTTATTTAAAACAAGTAGTTCCTTTTTAAAAGTAGATTCCATAATCTCCCTTTTTATCTTATCATATCCATATTTTCTCTTTTTTCTTTTCATAATAGATTCAGCAGTCTACCTTTTGTCATTTTTATATCTTCCCCTTTTTCTTCAGTGTAGATTCAATGATCCACCTATTTATCCTATTATTTCTTTATCTTTTTTCTCAGAGTAGATTCGATGATCTATCTCATATCTGTATTCTCTTTTTCTTTTTTCTTTTTTCTTTCTAGGGGTGAAGATATCTTTAGGGAATCTTGAAAAGAAAATTTTTGGGTTAATCATCAAGTCCTGTATCATTTGTCCAGTCTCTGCATAATAGGAAAGTTCAGGGCTTGTTTCAAGTCCTTGTTCAAGTAGTCTGTCAGGCTGGATCATCTCAGCTAGTCCTCTCGAAATTGTCCTGACCAGTTTGTAGTCCAAAGTCAATTTTTCCATGGTGTTAATCGGCTTAATGGCTTTATCATAGTCCATGTGGAATCATCGTTGTAGGATCCTGTCATCTTTTTGAAGATTTCAAAGTCACTGTTAGGCATGGTCATGGTTTCCTGCAGACTTTTTTTTTTTTTTTTTTTTTTTTGCCTCCTCTGTGGTTTGGAGCAATCATAGTCTGATAAATGTCTGTCTCTCGGAACCATGAACATTCTTCCCTAGAACAGAAAATCTTCACAACGATTTCTCCCCACCATTTGTCTTGCCAAACTTTTCCAAACTGACCTTTGTCGATGCTTTCTTGTAACACGATGATCCTGGCAATTCTTCTCTGAACCAGCAGCAGTAAACCCTTCGTCCCAGGTAGCAGCATCACCGCAGTCACCAACACGAAGAGAAGGAGCTGGCAACGTGGAGCAGTAGCCACTGCTTCCATGGTCCTACCACTGTTTGTGGTTCAGTCCGGGCCAAAGCTTCTCCCAAGCCTCCTAGGCCGGCTCAAACTCGGGATCCTGCTGCCTCTGTCTCCTTCAGCAAATCCTACCGGCGTGTGCTACCACCACCGGCTGAGTGTAGCTTGGGCCTGAGCTGGGGCTCACAAGGCCACAGGCAAACAGCTTTTTCATGAATTCGTAACACGAACGTTGGGTGCCAGATGTAGCATGAATCTTAAAAGTTCTTATTAATAAAATCAAACCCAAGGCGAGTTATTGGGGTCCATGCTGGTAGATCAGAGAGACAGAACAAGCCACAGCTATCTCACCTCACCGGATCCTCAGCTGGTCTTGTCTCCTCAGACTGGAGGCCTCTCAGTCCTCATCTGGAATGGGTCTCAGCTGAATTACTGCTCAAAAGCCTGAAGCTTAAGCAGGCCAAATGCTTAACCAGCCAAAACCTTAACCAGCCAAAATGCTTAACCAGCCAAATGCTTAACCAGCCAAATTCTTCTAGTTTCTGGTCCTCACGCCTTATATATCTTTCTGTTTTCTACCACCACTCCCTGGGATTAAAGGCTGGCTTTCTGGGATTAAAGGTGTGTCACCATGCTTGGCTATTTCCAATGTGGCCTTGAACTCACAGAGATCCAGAGCGATTTCTGTCTCTGGAATGCTAGGATTAAAGGTGTGAGTGCCACCATTTTCTAGCCTTTGTATCTAGTGGCTGTCTGTTCTTCTGACCCCAGATAAATTTATTAGAGTACACAATATTTTGGGGAACACAATACCACCACAATAGAGTATCACCCAGATGGGTTCCTAAATATGAAAAGGACATCACCAATGCACCTTCTAAACTGCAAAGGGAAAGCCTATGAAGCTTTAACCCTACACAAAGAATTATATGCAAATTAGGAATGCTGGGAATGGGAGAAATAGATTTTCTTAAAGAAGTGCACAGCAATAGGTTGTCCAATACCAACTTTGTCAGCTCTGAAAATATACACATATGTAACATTATATGGACTAAGCAGGTTATATTCAGGAATATATATGTATATATGTATGCAATATCAATTAATAAAAAAGACACATGAATTTTAAAGAAAGCAGAGAGGGATATATGGGAGGTTTTGGAAGGAGGAAAGATTGAAATGCTGTCATTATATTATAATCTCATTAATGAAAAAGTAAAAAAAAGCAACTTGGGGTATCTCAAACTAATAATTTAATGATGTATCTGAAGGTCCTAGAAAAACAAGAACAGTCAACACTCAAAGAGTAGATGGGAAAAAGTAATCAAAAGTCAGGGCTGAAATGAATAAAATAGAAACCAACAAACAAGCACACAAAGAATCAAGAGGCATTCTTTGTAAAAGTTAAAAAAAAACCTAACAATATCCAGCCAAATTAACAAAAACAACGAAATAGGGGGTCCAATTAACCAAAGTAGAGAAATAAAGGGAGACACTGCAACAGACAGTGTCAGAGAATCATAAGGACATCCTTTAAAGTCTATATTCCACCGAACTGAAAAAAATCTAAAAGAAATGGATGAATTTCTAAAGGAATTAAATAATTTAAATAGACCAATAACATCTATTGAGATAGAAGCAATAATTGAAGATCTTGCAACAACAACAACAAAAAAAGCCCAGAGCAAATAGGGTCAGTGCAGAATTTTACAAGACTGTCAAAGACTTTGGCAATGTTTTTCAAACTATTCTGTAAAATAGAAAATAAGAAATACTTCTAAATCCTCTTTATGAATCCAGTATTACTCTAATATCAAAACAGGACTAGACCAAACAACAAAAAGTAAATTATAACCCAATCTTTCTGATGATTATAAACACAAAAATTCTCAATAAAATTCACACAAACTAAATTCAAGAACACATCAAAATGATCAGCCAACATAATCAAGTAAACTTCATTCCAGAGATGCAGGGATGATTGAACATACATAAGTCAATACTTAAAATTCACACATAAAATAGACTCACAGACAGAAACCATATGATCCTTTCAACAGATGTAGAAAAGGCTTCAACATAATCTATCATTCCTCATGATAAAAGTTCATAAGAATCTAGAAATACAGAGAACATATCTTAACATAATGATGGCAATATACAACTAACTCACAGTGAACATACTCTAAATAGAGAGAAAGCCAAAGCATTTCCACTAAAATAATAAACAAATAAGACTATCCACTCTCCCCACTTCCATCCAAACAGTACTTGAAATCTTAGGTACAAATAGGCAAGTAAGAAGTCACAGCATCCTTTTTTGCAGATGACAAGATTTTATATGTAAAGAACCTAAAGTCAACACCAAAAAACTTCTACATCTGATAAATGCATTGAGCAAAACAGCAGGATACAAAATTAAGACACAAAATAGTAGCTTTCCTATACACCAATTGCAAGCACACTGAGATACCTTACAACACATACCTATATCCATACACATACTGGCGGTGCTGAGTGGACTCGGATAGGGCTAGAAAAGAACTCATGAAGTTGGGAGGGAGTAGTTAAGGGGCTGGGGAATTTGGAGTGGAGGGAATGGGGGAATGACTTGACCATAGTACATTGTACGCATGTAAGAAATTGTTAAACAAAAAAGTAAAAAGGGCAGTTCATAGAATGGAAGAAATCATTTGCAAGTTATGTCGGTCATAAAGGTCTAGTATATTGAATAAATATCTTACAACTAAGTAATAACAGCCAAGTAACCATTAAATCTAATGCAGTGCAATATTTGAGTAAATATAAACAGCCAACAAGCACATGAAGATCTGCCTCACCTTATCCATGATAAAGAAAAAAACAAACAAACTTGGGGACACAAAGAAACATTGGTTCAAATCTAGTATGGTAAGCATAATCAAAAGAAAATAAAGATGCTGTGGAGAAATTGGAGCCTTCTTACACGGTTGATAGAAATTCAAAATAAAGTCAGTTTGTAAACTGACTTTGGTAGTTCTTCAAAATGTTGAAAGCAAAGTTACTGTGTGACCTAGAAATTCTGCTTCTAATGGACCATGAAACTCAAGAATAACCTGACAAAAAGTTGAACACAAGTGTTTAGTCTTGAAACCATTATGCAAAATAAAAAAGTCAGATACAACAGGTCACATACTGAATGATCCCATTGATATAAATGATCTGGAGCAACCATATGCATGGAGATAAGCCAGTGAGTGCTGTTGGGTGTGGTGTAGACAATTAGGATGGGTGAGGCTCCTGAGGATGTGGAAGTTTGGATTTTTTTTTTAATTATGATAAAGTTCTGAAATTAGATGGCTATTTTGGTTACACAGATTTATAAACTTACTAAGATGACTTAATGTTCTACCTTCGAAAGTTTATTTTTACTATGTAAATTATAATTCATTTTGCCAAAATGGAATAAGCAGAGTTCCTACACGGACTTGTATTAAATAGTAGCAATGCTGATTTCAGTGGGGGTTATCATTTGGGGAAAAATGATAATGGCATTAAGAAATTCAATATAAATATTATAGGAAAATATATTTTATATATTAAATTAGCAAGACTTGAGATATATGCAGATGCACTTAAATGAAATGCTTATAGAAAAAAATTATTTTGAGGTAATGAAATTTTTATTGATTTCACAGTTGTGATATTTTCCAAATTGCCCATAATGAAAACAAGCTGATTAATATAAAAAAATTAAACTTTATCTTGTTATCTGAAGGTCAGAAAATTGCCAGTCAAAAGGCTTTTGGTGCATGTGGTGCATTTTAGGATGTCTAAGACAGAGAGAAAATACTATGTACTCCAATGAAATTATCTTTACATTTCACACATTTACTTAAAACACTGCCACTTCTCTAGAATACATTAGAGTTAGTTAAAATTTTACAAGGTCCTTCTGAGCTATTTATTCACTTAAATTTGTTTAACTGATTCATAAAACATAAAAATTATACATACTAATGGAATAGCATGTGATGTTTCAATACATGTACATGTGTCCATTTATTTTAGTTGGGGTAAATAAATCAATCTCTTAAAACATTTGCCATGATGAAAACATCCAAAATATTTTTGGAAATATACACTCCATTTGTTATCAATTGTCAGACCTTTCTGCTGCAATCTATGACTTACTATATGCTGATCAATACCTTCTCCATCTCTTTTTCCTATTATTCGCATCCTCAGTAAATCACGATTCCCTTCTCAACTTCTGTGACCATCCTTTAGATATGGATAATATCATGCAGTACTTGCTTTTGTGTGCCTGGCATATTCTACTTAACATACTGATCTCTTTCATGTTGTAAATGGGAGGATTTCATTCCTTTTTGCTGCTGAAAGGTGCTCTGTTGTGCTTGTGAACCATCCTTTACTCATCAGTAAATGAATTCTTAAGTGGTTTCATTTTTGGGTTATTGTGAATGGTGTTTCAATAATAAGGGGTGCATATGTCTTTTTAACCTATCAACTTTATTTCCTTTGGATATATATCTTCTAATGGAATGGCTGAATTGTACAGTAGATCTATTTAAAATTGTTTTAGGAGACATCTGTATCATATGCATGCACTAACATTTATTATTTGAAAAATAATCTTGGTTTATATTTGTGTGTGTGTGTGTGTGTGTGTGTGTGTGTGTGTGTGTGTGTATGTGTGTGTTACTCCCATACCATGGCATGTGTGTAAAGGTCAGGGACAATTCTGTGGTATATGTGTTCCTGGAATTGAACTCAGGACACCAAGTTTAAGCTGCAAGCATTTTACTCACTAAGCATGTTCAGTGCCCAAGCACTCCATTTTCTTTGTGTCCTCACCAGAACTTGTCATCCTGAGTCATTTTGACAATTCCTGGGAGGTGACTTACTGGTGTGGGGTAACAGCCCATTGTGATTATGATTTCCATTTGTCTGTTAGTGAAACTGAGCATTTTTCGATTATACTGAGTTCTATTGTTTCTACATGTAATTATATAATTCTATATGTAATTATAATCTCAAAAAATAAAAAAATACTTAAGAAGATAAACTACTTGCTTTTGGACTGTTGAGTTTTAGTAGTTTCTTACATATTCTGATGTCAGTCCCTTGTTAGATATATAGTTTTTTTCCTTAGAGTTTCTACTATTGTGAAGAGACACCATGACCATGGAAACTCTTATAAAGGAAAATATTTAATTGTGGTGGCATAGAGTTTAGAGGTTCAGCCATTATCATCACGGTGGGACATGGATGTGTGCAGGCAGACATGCATGTAGGTGCTGGAGAGGTAGCTGAAACTTCTATATCTTGCAGGCAACAGGAAGTGGACTGAGTGTCACACTGAGGGAAGCTTTAATAAAAGAGACCTCAAAGCCCGCCCCCACAGTGACATACTTCCTCCAACAAGGACACACCTACTTCACCAAGGCCACACCTCCTAATAGTGATACTATTAGGTGGCCAATTACATTAAAACTACCACAGTTTATAAATACTTTCTTCCATTATGCATGTTGTCACTCCAGTCATTTGATTATGGCCATTGCTTAGCAAAAGTGTTTCTTTTTTATGTAATTTTTTTGCCAATTTTTGCTTTTATTTATGTGATTTAGGAGTTTTGTTCAAGGAATAAAAATCCTTGCCAATTGTAATGCCCTGAAACATTTCCCCTGTTGTTTCTGGTTGTTTTTGTAATTTTAGGCTTTATGTTTAACTGTTCAATCTATTTTGACTTTGGTTTTATAACTTGTGAGAGATAGAGATCTAGTTTGATGACCCAGTACATGGATGGCATTTACTGAAAAATCTATCTCTTTCCCCAAGTGTATCATTTGCACTTTTGTAAAAAGTCAGTTAGAAAGCTTTTTCCATAGATACTAAGGAAATACTTGAAACATCATAGTGCTGTATGACACAGGATGTATTTATATTACTAATAACTCATACATACATATAAAGAATGTGTGTGTGTGTGTGTGTGTGTGTGTGTGTGTGTGTGTGTGTGTGTTATAAGTTTCATAAGGTTTCAAGGTTTTCATTGGATTTTCTTTTTTCAAGACAGGGTCTCACTTCGTAGCCCTGGTTGTCCTGGAACTCGCTTTGTAGACCAGGTTGGCCTCAAATACTCAGAGATCTACCTGCCTCTGCCTCCAGAGTACTAGGATTGAATGTGGCAATCACCAAGTCTAGCTCTGCATTGGATTTTTAATAAAATAAAAATTCCTAGCAGTTGGCAATAACAAAGTATTATTCCTTTAAAAACGTTGTTGGTTGTAGGTGTGTGTGTGTGTGTGTGTGTGTGTGTGTGTGTGTGTAGGTTTCCTCCTGCCATGATGTGTGTTTGGAAGAATGACTTTCAGGAGTTGGTTCTCCCCTTCCACATGTAGCTCCAAGGAATTACAGTCAGGTCCTCAGGTTTGGTAAAAAGTGCTCTACTCACTGAGCCGCCTTGATTGCCTTACAGGTGATATTTTTATGATCAATTTTCAGATCTCCACATTCATTTCAGTTTATAGCGATCCATTATAATCCAAAACGTTTGCAGGGATAAAAATGCTACTGCAGTCCCAGCTGAACGTTTGCGTTCAGGCTGCAGGTGCCTGCACAGCACTGTGTGCCTGCTGCACAGAGGTACAGGGCTGAATCTTCTGTTTGTGCAGCTGATATGTGCAAGGAGACGTGTCTAGCATTTTTATCCAGTATCACTGTGAATCTCCCCTCCTTCCTTCTGTCCACATTTGAGCGAATGTCTGCGAGGAGAGTAAGGCCTTCCCTTCTGTCCTTCTTATACCAGAGGAAATAATTAGATGCCGAATTTGTGTAAGTGCAGTTGATAGCAGCTGTTTCTTTTTCCCAGACATCCAGGATGGAAGGACTCTGCATCACCGTGTTTGCTTGGCCACTTACCACTGTTGAGATAGTAAAGATGAGTTACTGGGTCATCTCTAGACTTTACAATTTATTTCTAGAATATCTACAGGGGGGTGATCAGGATGAACCCCTCTGCTTCCCCAGACTTGTGGGGAAGCTTTCAGGAAGCCCAGGGGTGACTTACAGTTCAGATGAACACAGAGGAGCAAGGGCAAGGCTTCAAAATACTTCTCCATTGTTCTTGTTCAAATCACACAGTGACCTACACTTCCTAGGAAGGTACATATTCTATTCATAATTGTTCTGTTCTTACTTATCTTGGCTCTGAGCCAATAGGAAACAAACTTCTCTGCCCACAAATACTGGGTTGAACTGAGTGAACCCACCTTTTCTTTGCATGTGAAATGAACTGCTGCCACCTCGTGTGTGTTTTGATCGCTTGCTGGTGAGGTGTGCCGAGTACTCAGGCATTCTGTCTTTGGAAGGAGAGCTGGCATATCTGTTTGCTACCCAGAAACCCCTCTTGCTACACAAGTAGAACAAGTGTTTCTGGGAACTATATAGCAGACTTTCCTTTAAATTTTGTATTGTATAGTCATTCTTGATTAAATTGGAGACTTGGAAACAAAGGGGGAAAATCTGTCAATGAAAAGTAAAAACACACCATAATTGTGATCTAGATTAGCATTCAGACTCAAAGAATGTCACCCAATGATGATGCTACACTCTGTTTATACAGAAACAATGATGCTATACCCTGTTTATACAGAAGCAATGGTATTGTACTCTGTTTATACAGAAACAATGATACTATACCCTGTTTATACAGAAACAAGTACATAGTCCAGACAGAAAGTCTTTACTGCCTGGTAGTGTAACTTCTGTGAGTGAACACAGTGGTGTTGGAGCTAAGCCTCAGCACCATAGTGAAAGTTCTTAATGTCAATGTGTCCTCTTGAGTGTAAAGAAAAGCAAACTCCTAGAAATTGTCAGACACACAGGTATGAGATCCTGACACATAACAGCTTCAGAGATGGTTTGTTACCTTGAAATGATTATTCCTAGCTCCCTCCAGAAAGCCTGAAAGAAAAAAAAATTGACATTTAATTAAAGACTCTTCATTTTAATATTCCTATTAAATATTTAATATTATGTCTGAAGAAGAGACAAGATAAAGTCTCCAGAGAGACCATTCCACTTACTCACTTGAATTTCTTATACAATGTTTGGTCCAATCTAGAACATTCAAATCTTTAGTTTTCAATAGAGATTTTAGATCCAATAGGAAAAATCAACTAACAGAAGCTAAGTGATAATGGCTTCACTTCTTTCACAGGAGTCTAGGGATCTCACATCTATCAGAGCAGAGGTGACAGATCACAGAGTTTGGAAATGTTGGCAGCATTGGGCCATTCACTGACTTGGTATTACAAATATAGTTATAATCAGTTCTGTAAAATTTGTGTTGTGCTGTTGGCTATAAATCTCCTTTGGAAAAGTTAGAAATCTTATGTACTCAAAATGCTTGAGTAAAATTTCAAAGCAGGTTCACAGCAAAGGTTGTATGCAGATTCACAGTTTCATATCTTATTATCAATATGCTTATTTACAAAAATATTGGAACATGGTTTATGGAAAGAAAAGCAGAACATGTAAACTTAAGTTAGATAAAGTTCAGCAGAATTTGCCAAGGGCCTAAAATACTAGAAACAATTTAGGATGGAATTGGAAAGTCTTTTTGTAAAGCCTTTGGAGAATGTTTTTATTTTGGTCCCAAAAGAGATGCTTCATAACTTCTTCCTGAAGTAGTAGCACTATTTAAGTATTTAAATCATCAGGTGACAGGAATTTCTGTCTGGCAATCCTCAGGAGGATGGGCTACACTGTTGCATGCTTTTCTATGTATGTAGTGGACTCTGATGGAAGAGTGAACAGACCTCTTATCTGAAAGCTTCAGTACAATTTCCCAACTGTGCATATTTAAATGAGGTCCTGTAGTAGCAAGGGTCGACTAACAGAAGATGATGGTTCATATCATGTTTTAAAATAATTCTTTGTCAATTTCATGCATTGGATCTATTGAATTTGGGTCACTTTTGCCACTTAATTCCAGTTCTCATCATCTTCCCTCTCCTGTGACTCACTGAGTTTGATTATGATTGCTTTCAGGATTGTAAGTTGGGTACTATTTACTGTAACAAGAAGTGGCTACACCACTTAAGAAAATGACACCCTTTCTCCAGCACCCACTAATTGCCATCAGTCCTTCACTGAGGGGTGGGATCTCACCAACCCTCCTCTCCTGAATGATGACTCCAACCTTGTATAGGCATTTTACAGGCCACCACAGCTGCTGTGAGTTTATGTGAGCTTCATGATGTCCAAAAGACACATTCACAACATGTTTTCTTTCCAGTCTCTAGCTTTTATATTCCTTCTGCCCACTATTCCCCTGAGCTGGCAGGGGTGGGGGGGCATCATAATTTGTCTATCTGCTGATGCTCCTCCTCCAAGCATCCTGTATTTGAAATATTAGTTCCCTGATTATTCAACACACAGCTCCCTTTTACGGGATCATAAGCTTCTATAGATGATTTTAATGTCAAACAAATGTATTTGGTATTTACGGAATCTTTCCTTGAATTGTTAGCAACCACAAGAGACAGGTTGAGCTCCAGCATTAGGGAATAGCTATGGATTAGGGACACTGTCAGCACTTTAGTTTCAGGTCTTTTTCCATAAGCAGTAGAGCTAAAGCCAGGGTGTCTGTATGTGTACAGGACAGCATATAACTTGTTGCTTCACAAGCTCATTTTCCTTTGCTAGTTCAGTCTGTAGAGTCTACCCAAGGGATGATCACATATGCTCCTTGGTAGATATTTTTACACCTAACCTCATTTAATTATGACATCAGTGTTACCATGGTCAAAACATTGATGTTAACTTTCCTAGCTTTGGCTTTCTGAGGCAAAGGCTCCCCAGATTATTGTGAATGCCTGGCCTGAACCATCTATGAACTAGAACCAGGCTCACATATCTCAATCTAATCCCTAAGTTTTATCACCAGAGAATGAGAATGTTCAGTATTCTGATGTCTACAGACTATTTTTTTGTGAGAGCTTCTGAAGTTCTAGAAATTTAGTTTTTAATTTTAGTTTAGTTGTTAATTTTATTTTGTTACCATGTGCATGTGTATGTGTGTGTATGTATAGGCTCATATGTGCTACAGTCAGTTCTGCCCTTCTACTATGAATTCTGGGATTGGACTCAGGTCCCTAGGTTTTTATGGCTAGTGTGTTTTTACTGGTTGAGTCATAAACCAGATTGCTGGCCCAGAAATTTATTTTTGAGAGCATCCACTTAGAAATGTTAACAACAGTCTACAGAGTGAGATCCAGGAAAGGCACAAAGCTACACAGAGAAACCCTGTCTTGAAAAACCAAAAAAAAAAAAAAAAAAAAAAAAAGAAATGTTAACAAGGGGCCAGTGAGAAAGCTCAGTAGGTATAAAGATTCTTGAGCTAGCCTGACTGCTGAGTTCCATCCTTGGAAGGAGATAACTGACTCTCAAAGTCATCCTCTGACTTTCAAGGACACACACACACGCACACACACATGTAAGCAAGCCATATAAATACACATACAATAGTAATAAATAAAAAAGAAATGCTAATGAGTTTCAAATATTTTAGGAAGATGTTCTTGGTACCATATTTCTAATCTGCTTCAAAGAGCGAGTTCATTTATGTCTGTATGTCAAATACTGAAAGCAGCTGCATCCCTTAAACTTTCTTTAGTCAATGTATCAGGAGATAGGATGCCTGTTGTCCCCAAGGACTTATAAGCCACTCCCCAAATGGCTTTCTTTACATTATGTTGGGGAATATTATTTTAAGGTGTGTTACTTTTGTTTATGTTTCATTTGTTTAACTCTGTGAAGCTGAGTTACTATGCCTATCTAAAACACCCGATGGTCTAATAGAGAGCTGAACGGCCAATAGTGAGGCAGGAGAAAGGATAGGTGGGGCTGGCAGGAAGAAAGAATTAATAAAAGGAGAAATCTGGGAGAGGAGAGATCTAGGAGTGAGGGGAAGAGAACATTAGAGGCCAGCCACCCAGCTACCCAGGCACCCAACCCCCCAGCTACCCAGCCACCCAGCCACCCAGCTACCCAGCCACCCAGCCAGCCATGGAGTAAGAGTGAAAGTAATATTACAGAAGTAAGAAAAGGAAAAGGTCCAGAGGCAAAAGACAGATGGAATAAGTTAAGAAGAGCTGACAAGAAACAAGCCAAGCTAAAGTTGGGCATTTATAATTAAGAACAAGCCTTCTTGTGTGATTTATATGGGAGCTGGGTGGTGGGCCCCCCAAAGGAGCCAAAGGAGTAAAGAGTGAAAAACACCCCACAATGTTTCCCAAGCACCTGGACATTGTTTTTTCTTGTCACCACTCAGTTTTCATTCACAACTACTAAGCCTTAGTAGAAACAGGGCCCATCTCAAGTGCAGTTTTACAGTGCTAGCGCTTGAGAATTTCAGACATGAAAATTGATGAAACACACCCTTATTGTCTCTCCTCAAAGTCATCCTCTATCTACCCCCCATTTTTTTCCCAATTTTTTTAAACACGCTGTATCTACTCAGTGTTCCTTGTATGTGCATAGGTGTAGGGTTGTCTACAGAAGCATGGTAGCTTTTCTGAGGCCACATCCATGAAGAAAACTTTCCTTACTCCAACAGCCACCAATTTTCAATAGCTTCTCAGCTAGGGGAGAACTTTGTGAGCCTTTTTCCTACCCATGCTGGGATTTTGTGTGGCTTAATCTTGTACAGGTCATGCACATCTAGTCACAGTTGCTGTTAGGTTGTGTGTGCAATGGGCCTGTTATATACAGAAAATAATGTTTTTCTACAAATGTCTTCTACTTCTTACAACCTTTTCTTTCCCCTTCCTACGATTATCCCTGAACTTTTGGGGGGGAGAAGGTGATAGAGATGTTCCATTAGGGCTAAGCACTTCACAGTCTCTTATTCTCTGTTGGCCAGTTGTGGGTCTCTATATTAACACTTGCTATATACTGCAGAAAGAAACTTCACTCTCTTCATGCTGCCTCTTGTTGCCCTGTCCACAATTTCTACTTTTATGTTCCTTTTTACTGCAAATTAAAGCAGGGGAAATCCTTGCTACTGACTGAAAAATCGCTTTAAAGAACATCATGAGCAGTCAGCAGACTGCTTGCCACTATACAGGAGGACTTGAGTTTGATCCCCAGCCCCATGTAAACACTGCATTTGATGGTGCCCATCTATAATTCCAGCACTAGGGATGTGGGGACAGGAGGATCCCTGAGCTTTCTGTCCATCTAATCTGGCTAAACTGGAAGGCTCCAAGTTCAGAGAAACTTCTAACAAAAATAAAGTGGAGAGTGATTGGCAAAGATGATGTCTATCTCTGGCCTCCTGATGTGCACAGATATGCACATTCTCATGTACGGGTACATACATAAAGACTATCATGAGACCTAGAACCTAAATAC
This sequence comes from Peromyscus maniculatus bairdii, assembly GCF_049852395.1. NCBI lineage: Eukaryota > Metazoa > Chordata > Mammalia > Rodentia > Cricetidae > Peromyscus > Peromyscus maniculatus. The sequence goes on along the minus strand of NC_134860.1, from coordinate 51,417,082 downwards.
TTTCCTGTTAAAATCAACTATATTGGTTGTAAGCTATGTGGAATACATGATATGTTTCAAGTGTTACATTTAAATCTACTTTGACAAATGGGCATCCACCTGTGCAACCATTACTTTAATTAATTTATAAAATATTTCTTATCACTTGATAAGTTACTTTGTGACCTACTGTTGCCAATGCCTTCCTTCCCTTCCCATCTTTGGGCAACTTTGATCTGATTTTGTCACCGAAGAGTAGATTTCCTTTCTCTGCATTTCATATATATAAGGTTGTATGATATATGCTCTTTCATGCTTAATTTTTTTCAGGATAATATTTTAATAGTCATCCACATTGATTGGTGGGCCAGTAGTTTATTTCCCCATGTTTCTGAGTAATATTCAACTTAACAAGCACACCCCTGCTTATTTGATGAATTATGCACCCTTTCTTTGGCCATCTGCAGTCTGCTATTGATCCTTGCAATGAATTTTTCTTTTAAGGCATTACAATGTGCAGTTCTAAAATTTCTATTTGTTTATTTCTAAGGTTTCTATTTCTCTGCTGAGGTTTTATTTCTGTTTACTTATTAAGAACATATATTTCTTTCATCCTGTGGATGTGTTTTCAGTTAGTTTATTGCATATATTTACTATAGCCGATTTACAATGTTTATCTATTAAACTAAGACATCTCAGTTACTTTCTATTTGCTGCTGATTTTTTCATGACTATGAATCATACTTTTCTAGTTGTTTTTGGTTGTATAATGATGATCAATGATGTGATGTTTTAACTTCTCTAATACAGAAGAACATTTCTCTTTGCTACACTAAATTCTTATCAATAAATCAGTTAATAAAAACTTGTTGCATTCTTATTACATTACAGTGCAGTGCTGGGTTTGCTGTTAGGGAATCTTGATGACTGTATTTGGGCAAACAGGTAAGACAAATTGTGTTGACAGCACATGGTATCTGCAAAAGCTCAAAATCATACAGAAGAAATCAGTGGAGAAAGCGGGTGCCAGTTTAAAACCGTTAAGTGCTTCCCAGTGACATTTCCCAAAGATAGAGATTCAAAACCTTAGAGGAAACATGACTAGTGACTTCTTCAGATGAGTGACAACTTTAACAATTTAATACCTACTATCCCAAATCTATATAAGGAATCAGTGAAAAGGCATTTCTCCCCTGTCTTTCTTTGACAAGCCCTCCAGGCTGTCCCCAGGTCAACTGACACAGCAGGGTATCTGAAAGCACTTTCAGCTGTCCACACCTTTGTCTTCCCAGCAGACCTGGTGGTCCAAGTCAGCCTCAGAAAGGTCTTCCTCAGTAGCAATGACTTTGACCTTAGAGGATGGTCTCATGCCCTCAGACAGGACAGCACTTTTATTCTGGGCACACACTAACTGCATCTGTCCAGAATACTTTTAGAGCAGTTCCTCCCTATGGCTAAGGTGGGAGGTGTTACTCAGAATATGGGCTTTGCTACCTTACAGAGGACAACGCACGCTGGGTCAAATGTTGGTGGTTAAGGAGACCGTAGGCCCTGGAGGAGGGAATAAGGGAGACACCAGCTATTATCATCTTGCCAGATGGCCTGTGGTCAAACTGCCTTCTAAATACTTAGCTTATATCTGTGAATGAAAATTCCTGAAAAGAAGCTGTGTCTGGCTGGGAACAAACACCCCTGGGAGGAGTTTTTGTGTCTGCAGAGACTGACTGGAATTTCAGATTGAAATTTTGTAGGTTCAGAGGCTAGTTACTTTATCTTGGGCTAGTTTTATTCCTTGCCTAACTCTGAATCTGAACTAACACCTTGTGATAATAAATAAAAACCTCTTAGAAACTACTAACTTAGTGGAACATTAGCAATCCAAGAACTAAGAATGTCATCAGTCAATATTTTAGGGCTGTACAAAAGCTTTCCCCATCTCGAGATATCTGCCTCTCTGGGGGTACCCACCAATTTATTTTAAACTTGCTGTAATTTATGACTTTCTTTGTTCCATAAAACTATAAAAACCCTGTGAAATTGTTTCCATGTTGGAACATGGAATTTGAGGTAACCTGAATCTGTGTAACTCAAAATGGCTCCAGAATAAACAATCTCACTCCCTTTAAGATGAGAGCTGTAGTTTTTACATCAACATAAATTAGTGCTGCTCTCAGTATTCATCAGAGAGGTTTCTTATTGAAGCCCGTGACAGTTAAGACAGAGACTCATATAACTACTCAAAGCGCTGAGAAGAAGGGATGATGGGGGAATTGGCTTTAAATGGGTTGTCTTTATCACCCCCTCTATGGCTCTCAGAACATCAAGGAAAGGGTACATCGCAGAAAGATGCTTTCTTAATATGACATATTTATTGCACTCATGAATGCATTGCAGCTGTTGTCCCTTGCTCAAGACTTGCACAAGATTGAGTCCATCAACATTTCATCAGGGGAGGGGGAGGGGCTTATGGGGTCCCACATTTCCCCAAGAGACTACCGACAGTTACTGGGTGGCTGGAGCAGCCACTGATAACTTCTTATGGCATTTCCCACCCATGCGTATGCAACTGACTCTAATCAGGCTAAGTGGGTCACATATAAAAAACAAAACAAAACCTCAAAATTACAATGTGTGTGGCATGTTGGAAAGGATAAGGGTTTCAGTGGGACAAGAAAAGAAGAGAGGGTAATGGGGAGTGAAAAACTACTAAAATTCATTATATATATGTATAGGATTGTCAAAGAATAAAAAATTAAAAAATGGAGTAGAACAAAATGGGTTTTGAATCTTCTTGAATAACATAAATCACACCATAAATTGTTTTTGCTGTGTGGAAGGGTCAATTAATACAGTGCGGAAGGGAGAGCAATCCCAGGATTAGTTAGGAAAAAAGAGAAAAATATTAGAAAATCTGCATAGACACAAACACAAATATATAAAAATATGTGGGCAGATATGAAATGAAAGCAATCTTTCAAACAGTAACGTTTTCATTACACCATTTGTTTGCTAATATTTTTTCTGGCATTCATTATTGTCTCAGTGTAATGTAAAGCATCTTATAATGGCTTACAATTCTTCACAAAGTGATCTCTGCTTATTACTTTTATTTTACAATTGTCATCAGTTTTTGAGCGGTGTCGTTCCTCCAAACTAAAGGTTGCTTTCATGTCTTTGCACATTTTTCTTTTCTTTTTCTATAATGTTATTTGCCTTTATTATTGGCTGATTCATTCTATACTTCTGAATTTAGTTGTTATCTCCTTATACTACTTTTATCTTCTTTCTGATTCCAGTTAAATGCTTCTGTTAGGTGCCATTTTCTTCCTCTGTGGTAGATTTTAATTACTACATCATGTTGGATTATACTCCACAGAACAACAAGATCCTTGAAGACTGAAATAAGGTTTGTTATCACAACTCTATCATCTGTACTCTAGTCTGAGGCATACACTAGTCATCAAATGCAGATTATTTATGGAATTTCAAGTAAATAGAGGATGCATTCGGAAACTTCACAAAGGTGTGACTTCTCACTTGTAGAGTGACGTGGTTATTTGATAGTTTTATCATGATCATCATGACAGAAAATATATTCATATCATATAGAATCATACACACATATATGACTGAACTGTGTGCATAACTGCAGTTGTATGCTATATGTATGTATACATACATATATATGCTTACATGCATAGTTTACATATTTTGTTCATATATTTTGTGTGTATATTTATATTTATCTCTCTCTATATATATCTAGGTTAGCTATATATTAATTCTCAAGTTCTCCATGCTTTCTGTTGCTTTGTAAGTGCTGTTCCTTCTTTTATGATTATGTCCTTCATCATTTCTATGTTTCAACCCAGTGGACTTTACTTAGTCTTTAGTCTTACAACATGGGATCTGGAAATTCCCATCTCACCTTCAAGGCTGGCATGGGTCTGTCCCTCTGTATGAGCTTTCACCTTCCCTTGCTTTTCCAGTCAAGCCTTCATCCCACTTTATTCTTTCTGATCAGCTACCTATGCCTATATTAACCAGCCTGTAAATTCAGTGAGAGAAAGTTATGTAATTTCATTTCCCTTCTAGCATATAACATGTATGTAGAAATAAGCATGTATTTAAATAATTGTCTTCTTTCTATTCCATGATAATCTCATTTCAACTTTCTTTTTGTATATATAGAATCATTTATGAATATGTATGAAATCTAGAATTCACATTTGAGACAAAATGTGGTATTTGTCTTTATAAGTCTGGCTAATTTTGCTTAAAATAGTGATCTCCTTTGCATCCATTTTCCTGGAACCAACCTGATTTTATTTTTTTTATGGTTGAATAAAATTTCATTATGTATTATATAACAATTTCCTCCTGGATGAAACATTCCACCTAAGAGGAGAGCTTATTAAGACAGGATCTTCTAAGAGGAGGAGAAATCTTCCATCTTACAGGGAAGCCTATTAAACTCAGGAAGTAAACAACTCAAACTCTTCAGGAAGTCCCTGAAACTGATCACGTTTACTAAGTCCCTCCCTTCCCAAGCATGTATAAGCTGTAATGACTGCTAAGAAACACTCTCAGACAAGCTGAGTTGCTTAGAAGAGCCTCTCTGGTCAGGCAAGTCATCTGGAAAAACAAAGACCAGCTAAGATACCTGGAAGAAGCAGACCAGCCTAGCTGCATAAAAGAAACATAGCCATCTAGAAGAAGCCCAGGTCACCTGGGATCCCTGAAAGAGACAATCTCTTACCTGTTGTGCTGCTTGCAGTGCAATGTGCTCCACATTTTTTATGTTCAAGAGCTAACACCCATGCTGGGGTAGGCTTTTGGTATTGCAGCTGTCTGAGTTATTTCTGTGCCTGTAAGTAAGCTTTCACCTCATATTCTTGGAAGAAATACCAGTAAAACCTATTGGTTCACCAAGGGTTAACTTTGATGGTATCTATTTTGTCTGTCCTCAGTTCCCTATCTGAAATGAGTAGACATTTGTTTAGGTTTCTCCCAGATTAGTGTCACACAATCCTTGCCCCCTAGGAATGATTAAAGGATAACTGGCTTCTTCCTTTTCTCTAATAATCTTACTTTGACTTTCATGTTGTATATACAGAATTGCACACACACACACACACACACACACACACACACACACACACTGGGATCCACATATGAGACAAAACTTGATATTTGTCTACAGATAATCATAATTACAATGATGAATAAAATGGAATATAAAGTTTGATAAAAATTTAAAAACATACCAATGAAAAGAGTTGATCCTTTATACTTCTCCTCTTGTAATGCTTTAAAAATTGATCACATGTTAAGACTTAAAGAATAATTCTGGATTGATAAAATTATGTTAGATAAAAATTATTGATTAGTCATTATTGATAGTCACATCCATGACTATATCAAAGTTAGGAAGAAATTATTTATTGGTTAAGGTAATTGGCTAGAGATTACATATCACATCCATGACTAACTAGATCAAAGTTGGAAGAAACTCTTTTTAAGAGTGCCATTGCACAGTGATAATAAATGAGGCTATATAACCAATGACTGAAAATGAAGGAGATATGAAGCTTGAATCACTGTGGAGAGCTTGAACAGATCAAGATAAACTTCTGTGTAGCATTCCCTTGTCTGGTATAACTGTGCACCTTTGAAGACAGAGAAGACATCAATATATCCCTGTGTGATAGTTTCCTATAATACATAGACATGAAACAGGATATTTTAAATATTTAAAACACTGAAAAAAATTAATGACAAACAGTCCAATAAAAATATGCAGAATATGTTAGTATGCCTTCAAAAGACCTGCTCCATGTCATTATTTATGAATGGAATACAAATTAAGCCTACAAGTAATCATACTCTACCAAAAAGACCAAATTTATTTCCTAAAGTAGCAGAGGTGCTATACATCGAGGAAGGAATTGTGAATTGGTAAGCTATTTTGGTAGACACTAATTAACTATCTGCTTGCCTGATTTTGGGATCTGTAAGTAATGGTAGTGAGCACCCATCTCCACTAATGATAAATACAGACTATTCATAGCAATTCCATTCACAACATTAAAAATTTGAATGTAACCTAAACATCTACCAACAAATGAATAATCAAGTGTAGTAGCATATTATTTTAAGGCATGTTACTTTTGTTTATGTTGCATTTGTTTAACTCTGTAAAGTTGTTTTACTGTGCCTGTCTTAATGGTCTAATAAAGAACTGAATGGCCAATAGTGAAGCAGGAGAAAGGATCGGTGGGGCTGGCAGGAAGAGAGTATATATAGAAGGAGAAATCTGGGAGCAGGGATTTAGGAGTCAGAGAAGGAGGAGGACATCAGGGGCCAACGACTCAGCTACACAGCAAGCCATGGAGTAAGACTAAGATTTACAGAAGTAAGAGAATGAGAGAAGCCCAGAGGCAAAAGATAGATGGGTTAATTTTAAGTTAAGAAAAGCTGGCTAGAAACTAAGCCAAACTAAGGCTGGGCATTCGTAATTAGGAATAAGTTTTCATGTGTGATTTATTTGGGAGCTGGGTGGTGGGCCCCTCTAAAGAGTAAAAGAGCCAAAAAACAACCAATAATAGTCAAGCAGATTCAAAATTTGAAATTTAACAAAGCAATTAAAAAGAAACCCTTTATATTTCCTGCTAAGAATGGCTGTTTTTAAAAGACTAAAGTTAATAGTAGTGGCATGAATGTAGAAAAAAGAGAATTCTCACACTTTTTTTTGTAAAAAGTATATTAATAAATCCACTATGGAAATAATATGGAGGTTCTCCAAAAATTAAAAGTAGAAGTCTCATGTAGTCCATATAATAGAAGTCCAAAAGTAGAAGTCTCATCTGAGTCACTTCTGAGTACATAGCCAAAGGAAAGAGATGTCTGCACTCCTGTGTTTGTTAAAACAAGTCAAGAATTAGAAACAACCTTGCATGTTCATAAAGTGATCAATGAATTGAGAGTAGTCCATATTCACGATGGAATACCATAAAAGGAAGAAATACTGTAATTTGCTACAAAACAGATGGGACTGAAGATATTAAGTGAAATAAGCCAAGCACAAAAAGACAAATGACTCATGATTCCAGTCACTTGTGAAACCTAAAAGGTGTTTTGTTATTGTTGTTGTTTTTAATAGCAGCTGAGAGCAGGATCGTGGCTACTGTGAAGAGCCGAGCATACAGGGAAAGGTAGATCAATGAGAACTGAGCTATTGTTAGGTAGGAGTAGGAAGTTGTGTCTTATTGCACATGAGTGATTATAGATAGCAAGACTGTAGTACATATTTCAAAACAGCTCAAAGAAAGGACATTGAAAGTTTTCATCACAAAGAAACTGTCAGCTTCTGTGGAGAGAGATATGTTTATCCTGATTTAAACACTACACCATATATATGTATATTTGGTCTTCACATGACACTCCATTAATCTGTGCAATACTTATTTATCAGTTAAGAAAAATCCTACTGATGTACACAACAAAGTGGATTAATCTGACAGGTGTGGTACTATATGAAAGAAGGCAAAGCACAAAGTATATTCTGTACAGCCCTATGTGTATGAGGTCCAGAAAATGAAATCTATTCTGTAGCGAATTAAATCAGAACAGCAGCTATTGCTGTAGGAGTAGAGAGTAGTGAGGATAGGTACCAGGGGTGTTCTGTGATCTGAAATGTTCTGTGTCTTCGGCACTGTGGTGGTTTCACAAGTTCTAGGTGCAACTCATTAAATTGCACACTCAGCATCCATAGTCATCGTATGTGGTTAAGAGGAAAGAATAAAGTGAAAACCAGAGGCAAAAGATAGGCAGGATGGTGGCAATTAAAAGGAATATTTCTTGAGAGCAATTCACCAGCCATGAAAAATGGAATGTTATCTTCAAAGTGTCTTTAGACGGTACTGAAGGCTTTTCAATCATTAAACATCTTAGCAGAATGAAGAGAATTCAGGACATTTTCATACAAAGACTTAAGATATTGCTACAAGGACAGCTAAGGATTTATCTTACCATTAATAAGAAGAAACGATGCCCATAGAAATGTGATTTGCTCCATATTTTAATGTTAGTTGATGAAAACATGAATTTTCCAGAATATATCAATAAATAAAATGTTCTTATTCTATTATTGGCACTACAATAAATTTTGACTCTAAGAAGCCATTTATGTGTGAAAAAATGTTGGTTATTCTGCTAAAATTGAATTACTGTAACATAAAACATTGCACAATAAACAAAATACACAAAGCACTATGAATAAAATATAAGCACATGGTATTAAGGATAAATGTATGAATATATAAACACATAATTCAATACAGTATATATTACATTATGCTAAATTATTATTTTTCTCTATTCAGGTCCTACTATTGTGGACTATGTGTATTTTACACGGTAACATACATCATGAATTATTAATATAAGGAAGTACATTACATAATGGTAGAAGTATATTATATAACAGGATGAATAGGAACAATTAGCAAACAAAAAGAGCAGAATTTTAAAGAATTCTGAGTGAATAGAAGGTCCCATATAAATGATACAGTAGAAATAAATAGATCAGAACTTATTAGCCTTAATTAAGAATGTCAAAATACTAAAGTTACTAAAGATAAAAAGAAACATGATGTTTAGGCAGAGTTCTCTAGAGAAACAGAACGAGAGTGATGAATATATGTATATATTGGAATTCAATAATTCCTACACTAACTGTCTCTCAGTGAGGGGCGGGGAAAGCGGGGCGACAACCAGTAGTTTCTCAGTCCACAAGGCAGGTGGGATTCCTCAGAAGTCCCACAGCTGGAAGGTTCTCGAGAGCTGGTGGTCCCTAGTCCAAAATGAAAGCTCACTCGAAAACACTGGTTCTGATATGAGCAAAGAGGCAACAACCGGATAAATCAACTCAGCGGCAGGAGAGAAGACCAGTCCGGCGAGGGATGAGATGATCTTCCTTCCGAAATACCCTGACACAGTTGGCGTGGGGTTTCCCACATCAGTCAAAGCAGCCAGGACATTTCTTCAGCTGTGGCTCCCTACTCGGATGATTCCAATTTGTGGCAAATTGATGTTGAACCCAACCATTATAGAAGGAAAAGGCAGTTTGGGACTCAGAGACTGACTTAGACGCCAAGCACAAAGCAAATAAATCTGTCACAACTCCAACTAGACGAGAAGTGAGGCAGCAAACGCAGCAAGATTTAGTTTAATTTTTCCCATGACACAAAGAATTTCCTTAGGATGTTTCAAACACAGCACAGTGAACGTCTAAGCTGAATTGCTAATACATCCTGCTAACTATTGTTCAATTTTTAAATAACAACTAATTATTAGAACTAAATCACTAGCATTTCCTTCTGATTTTCCGGTAAGTTTGGGAATTGCAAAAACCTGAAGCAACATTATCACTCAGAATTACGATTTACTTGAACAAATGCCGGGGAAGAGTTGTGTTTGAACGCTAGTTCCTCAGCACTAATTTAGCAATTGATTAAATGGCTCTCATTTAATCCCATTCCTATACTCTTTGTAGGGGCTTTCACAGAACCTTTGGCTTTGGGGCTTCCTCAATTCTGAGTTAGAATTGCTTCTGCCAATTTGGATAAAGATTATGGAAGCAGCGGTGTGGGGAATGCTCTGTCTAGCTCTTGCTCTCCCTGTCCATGCCTGCATCGAGAATGCTCCAGACTTAGACTGCTGGAGGATGAAGTAGGTTAGCTGAAGTTGAATATTTATAGTTTCTGGACTACCGGATGATTGATCTCAGACATGATTGAACTTTGTCAGTCCTAGAACTGTTTAGCAGAGCCCACTTGAAACTATCATTCCCCACATTATTAGCAAACTGACACAAAGACTTGGGGTTAAGAACAGTGAAAGAGATTATCTTGACAGAATGTACCATTAAGGGGATGGGGAGAAATCTGCAGCTATGGAAAACCCCGGGAACTCACAAGATTGTCCCCAGCTAAGACGCATAGCAATGGTGGAGAGGGTTTTTGAACTAGCTTTCCCCTGAACTCAGATTTGTGTCTACCCTAATTGTCATCATAGAACCTATATCCAGTGACTGGTGGAAGCAGATGCAGAGACCCACAGCCAAGCACTTGGCCAAGATCCTGAAGTTCAGTTGAAGAGAGGGAGGAAGGATTATAAGAACAAGGTCAGGATCATGATGGGAAAAAAAAAATCACAGAAATAGCTGACCCAAGCTAGTGGGAGCTCATGGACTCTGGACTGGCATCTGGAGAGCCTGCATGGGACAGAACTAAGCATTCCGAATGTGGGTGAAAGTTGTGTGGCTTGATGTGTTTGTGGGTCCCCTGGCAATGAGACCAGGACTTACCCCAGGTGCACAAACTGGCTTTTTAGAACCCATTCCCTATGGTGCGATGCCTTACTCAGCCTTGATGCAGGAAGGAGGGGTTAGGTCTAGGCCCCAACATGGTATAACAACCTATGTTGACTACCCAAGGGAGGCCTTACTCTCTATTAGGAGGGAATGGGGGTGGGATAGGGTATGTGGGGGGAACAAAAGAAGAGGAGGGAGGGGGAATGAGTTGGTATGTAAAAGGAAAGAAATTCTTTTTTTAATAAAAAATTATATATATATACACACACACACACACAAAATAAAGACTTGGGGTTATGCACCATTACTGTCCAATAGCTAACTCGGCAGCAGCAAATATGTATGCTTAACTGAATAGTGTGTGCCGTGGCTGGGAGGATGCAACACACTGTATTCAACAGCAAGAGGCAGGGCCTCCATGGTGTCTGTAGATAGGTCACAGCTCCAGATCTTATCTCTAAGTCCATTTGAAATGAAGTCTTTCTGTCTCTTTCTCTCCCTTCCTTCTTACACACACACACACACACACACACACACACACACACACACACACACACACACACACACACACGTCCCTCAGATTAGAAAAGTTTGTGAATATCACCTTTAGGCAGAGAGAAACATTAAAAATTAGTGGCTGCTGTTAAGAACTGGACAAGTCTCTGTGGATGGGCTCTTTATGGGTCTAACCCTGGGTAGAGAACATTTTGCCTTATTTTTTTGTTGTTGTTTGTTTTTTGAGACAGGGTTTCTCTGTGTAGTTTTGGTGCCTGTCCTTAATCTCGCTCTGTAAACTAGGCTGGCTTGAACTCACAGAGATCTGCCTGGCTCTGCCTCCTGGCTTTGCCTCCATTTTTTAGCTCTGAAACAGGAAACTGATGGCCACCTACACATTTGTAGTGAGACTTTAGGGAAAGTATCAGCTTTAGTAACTACAATAATGATTTCACTGTCACATTTTCATAGTGCATATAATGTACTTTGATCATATTTAGCAATTTTTCCAATTTTACCCTCTAACTTTCCCATCAGTTTCCTTCTTCCCAAATAGTTTCCCAATATATGTGTATGTGTTCCTTACACACACACACACACACACACACACACACACACACACACACATTCTGCATATGAGAGAAAACAGGCAGTTTTTGTTATTTTGAGTCTGGCTTACTGCAAAAGATTCAGATTTTTGTGAAGAAAAAAAACATGAGAAAGTTACTTAATAAATCTTACATGAATACAAATGTGTGCATGCATGCATTTGTACATAGGCATGCCTACTCAAGCGATTTTTTTTTTTCTGAGAAGTCATGGTAGTTCATGTTGTGCTTCTTCTAATGGTTGGGATGCTTTGGCTTATAATGTAATTCTATATTTATGGTATTATAAACAATTCTAGGTCTACAGAACAAAAAATTGTTCATAGAAATTCAGTATTACTAACATCTTTTTTTTTTTCACCATATAAATGAAAAGCATTAAAAAATGTCCAGTAAAGGTTTGAGGTGTGTGGAATCATATTGCTCCTGAGACATGAGGAAATAGATTTTATTTTGTTCTAACTCATATTTACCAAAAGGAAACATATGATTAATTAATAGAATTATCAGTGACCATATGAATTGATAGTGGAAGTCAGAATGTAAAGGATCCAAACATTTTCTTTGGTCCTGCCCTTAAGTCATGCCCACATAGGAAAGAAAGAGCTCCCCATTTCGATGACATCACTTTGAAGTAGAACTGTCTGTATTCTTGGATAAGGGGAGATTCTTAATTAAAAGTTTAGGAATTCCTCATATCTTCTAAGATTTTATGACATTTTAATGACTTTGGCTTGGTTCTTAGCTTCCAACCTTGAGCCATAGTTGCTCCATCTCTTTTATCTACATCAGTACAGGGCCATTATGTCTATGAAGAACAAGGCCTTTGCATTTTGGCAGGCTCTTTGACACAATTGCCATAGGACAAAATTGCTACTGGATAGTGTGTTAAGCAGTTGAATGTCAGCCTGGGAAAAGAGTGTACAATTAATGATTTATGGAAGGAGAACTGTGTGTTTAAACAAAGAAACAAAGGAAATTGACTCATAGCATGAACACCTTCAGCTATATTTAATGTAAAATTGGAACCATGCAGAAACAAATAATCAAAGGTTGTTCTGTTTATTTTACTCAAAACTTAAGCACTTAATGTGGATACTTTCCAAGGGGAAAACATTTGGTGGAGACCCCTAGTTTCCTCCCTCCAAATACGGGCACGGGAAAGACAGGATGTCCTTAGCCCAGGATCGAAGGATAAATAAAACAAAGAAAAACAGTAAAATAAGGTAAAAGAGAGATTAAAAAATAAATAAAAATAAGCAATAAAAAAGAGAGAAAGAAAAAAGTGAACACAGAAAGACAAACAACCCCCCCCTAAAATACAAAAAGCAACAAAAAAGAAAAAAGTGAAATAAAAGCGAAAGGAACATGACAACAAAAGAATCAGTCTGTGTAGTGAGAGACTTCTGCTCTGGCAAACTCAGCAGCCTCCCTCTGAAGGCCGAATCAGCCAACAGACCACTTAGTACTTGGGATCTTGGAGAACTTTCTCCGTCTGTCTACTAGTTTGTATTATTAGTATGTATTTATTCAGGCTTTTTGAGACATGATCTCACTGTATATCCCAGGCTTAAAATCCACTATGTAGCCCAAGGTAGCCCTGAACCCATGCTCTTCCTGTCTAATTTCCCAAGTACTGGGACTTTGTGTACTCCACCAAACCGGACTCTCCATTTATCTGTAGAGCTTGTCAGGTGTATTTATCATGTCTAGCCTTCCTGTAAGCTGATTTTGCCTCACCAACTTTCAGCCACACTCTGTCATGCTTCTATGTACAACGGAAATAAGGTCACAGATGCCCTTGTTTGGAACCCGAGGCAGGGCCTTGCTTGGGGCCCAGCTGCGAGTTTGGATAGAGGCTTTGGGCATGTGCAGAGCACTGTGCACCTGCGGCACAGAAGTACATTGCTGAGTCTCCAGGCTGGGAGGCTGCAATGTGCAGTGAGAAACGTTTGCCGCTTTTGTTGAAGAAGATTGTGAATCTTCCATCTTCATTCTTATCCACATTTGAACGGAGAGATATCAGGAATGTAGGGCTGTTGGCAGGGTATTTTTTGTACCAAGCAAAATAGTCAAACATATTATTATTGTAGTCACAAGTCAGGATAGAAATCCCTCCTTCTTGAACAGTCAGAGATGGAGAATTTTGCCTAACCTCCTGGCCATCATTCTTCTCTTGACTCTTTACCCCTGTTTGGAAAGAGAGTTATGGGTTTAAAAATTTCTTAATGTTCCTACAAAACAAAGCAAAAATCTCCCAATCATCTCATTTTCTTGGAGCAGTCCTTGGAGATTGCCTACCACTTCAAACACCCTCTCTGCGACTTACATTCTGGCAGAAGCCACAGAACCAACAGCACGGCCCCACGGAGGTTGGCCATTTTTTCTCTGAAGATGTGAGGTGTCTCGTCTTCTATTCAGATGGCTGCAGCTCTGACTTCTTCCTCTACTGACTTCATTTCCTTTTCCTTTTATCTGTGAATAGCACTGTTCTTAAGGAAAGTCAGTCATCTTTGCCAAAGAAAGCACTGCCCCCTGTAGACTAAATGTAGAGAACTTCTGAAAATATATTTCTGACTTCCTCAAGTTCAATTGCCATGTTTTCCCCATCAAAAGTTAAAATGGGGCTCAGAAGAGACAAGGAGACCTTCAGAGTTCAAGTAGTGTGTGTGTGTGTGTGTGTGTGTGTGTGTGTGTGTGTGTGTGTGTGTGTTGAAATGGTAGAAAATGAAGCTGAAAATGTAAACAATTGTATCATGTCAAATGGTTGGCATATTGCCAGGTTATAAACTTATGCAGATACCTTTTAAAAAATATTACAAAGATTTGGTTCTCATTGGGATTATGTAACAATATAATGTTCTCCTTAATAAAACTATTGCACATTTAGAACACAGGATGTTCAGTCATTTTTGTCTTTAATGTAATTGAATCCTAGCATGCTCTTCAAATGTGTCGATTTTTTCCTCCTGGTTAAATAAATGTCACAAGATAATTAAATTGTATGTAAATTGTAGGTGGTTTCTTAAAGAACACACGTGAACACACAAAATCTATCATTGGCGTTTACTCACAACTGGGTTATCCATCTTGGAACCTGGATGAGATTAGTCAGTGTTCTCTCTGTTTTCCAATGAGAAAAGGAACGGCATCATCCTGCAGAGGCTGCGCACAACACTAAACCTTTGTCTTCCAAGTCAGAAGATGCCAGAGGAAACATGTTTGCTTCAGTCTTGGCCATGTGTAGTCCATTTCTTAAGCTTGATAAAAGGGATAGCAGGACAAATGTGTTTTAATACCATGTCTGTAGGGTAATGAATGGTCACAACTAATTGTAAATTCCAAGATGTTTGTCTAGAATTAGTTTAAGAAAACACACATAGCAAAATATGTCAGTTATCTATTGCACTGTGGTAAAGCATTTTATTTTTAAGTGTTAATGATAAGCTAATAGCTTGGAAGTCACACTACTGAGCCCATTTATGGTATCTAGTGTGTCACCCATGCTCCATATTAATATTTCAATCCATATAAATCAGGCTTGCTAGTGAAGAAGCTTTCTTTTCTGAAAAAATATTTATTTTCTTTTTACTTATGCATGTGTATGTGTGTGTTTGTGTGTGTTTGGGTGCATGTGTGTGCAGATAACTGTGGTGCCAGATGAGGGTTTCAGATCCTCTGTAGCTGGAGTTACAGGTGTTGGTGAGCTGCTTGATATGAATTCTGGGAACTGAACTGGGCTCCTCTACAAGAGCAGTAAGCACTCTCCAGCAGGGAGCCATATCTCCAGCCCCAAGTGAAGAAACTTTCACTGATTTGCTTGTGACTTGGAGTAGTCAATTAACAGATTCTAAAAGGTACTTGGTACAGAACTTGAAGTTTATTAAAAGCAAACAGTGGTAAGTGGTTTAATTCCACTGAGAAGATTTGCAGTGTGGAGTCAGGCAATAGCTCAGAAAGCTGGAGTAATTCTTTAACTTGAACAGACTAGGGGACATTGTCTATGGTTATGCAAGAATGGCCATTTCTGGCCATTCACACAGCCAGAGTGCTTTAAAAATCTACTCAGTCCCTTATGGCAGTAGTTTAGGATTTATGTATAATAAGTTTATAAGCTGATATTAGAAAGAACAGACACACGGAAGTCATGAGCTTTGTGTTAGAAGCCAGGAAGGGTAACAGTATGTGCAGTACTCTTCCTTACCTGGCCTTGTCTACAGATGGGAGGAGAGCAGCTTTGCCCCCTTGATGCTTTCTTCTCAGGTGTGTCTCAGGAGGAAGGAAAGACTTGCACAGGCTAGTAGGAGGGGTAGGCCAAGGAGGCCACGGCAGAGGCAATTGAACAGCATGTGCTAGCCTGCAGCCAGTGAGGCAGAGGCATGGTATTTTGGCTGAGTCACTGCTAAGGAGATTGTACTGCTCTGAGATATCAGTGCTGAAACCACAAGAGGTGGGCTTTTTGTTTTCTGCCTATAACTTTAATTTTTAAAAAGTTTAAATAGAATTACAACATTGCACCTACCCTTTCCATTGGTTACGCTCCACAACATTACAGTAAGGACCTGTTCCTGAAGATGTACATACTTATGGAATAAAACATGGAGAAATCTAACTCACACTCAACCAGAAGCTTTCACCACTACTGAACAGCATTCATACTGCTGAAAGTTACTAAACTTGTTACCATAGGGGAAAAGCAATCATCAATATCACCCCTCCCCCACCCCTGGCTACAAACTCTGTGATCTATAGCAGAGATACACGGGTGCAATAGTGGCATAAATATGAAATTATCCAATCTCCTTTTGATTAGATGTAAGACCCACTCTAAGACATGGAACCCATATCTGACACTGCTAATGAGGCTGAGAACCTGAGACTTGATAGGTCGTGGACCCAAGGGGAAAACCTACTATTGTTCTGCTAAATGAATAGAGCAATGAAATGACTCCTGATGATGTATTCTATACCTATAGATCAGTGCCTCACTCACCCTTATCCTGGGAATTAACATAGAGACTCACAACTGGACAATGTGTGCACAAGATCTTGGAGCACTCAGCTCTAAATGGGTTGTCTATATTAAATCCCTTCCCTCAAGACTCATAGATCTATGCAGAATAAAAGTCAGAAAGATGAAAAGAGCCAGAGGTGGTGGAAGACTCCAAGGAAACAGTGTCTTCCAGACACAGCAGGGATACTGCCCATATGAATTCACAGAGACTGTAATAGCAGGCCTAAGGCCTGCACAAATTCAAGTTGGATAAAATGCCAGCATGCAGAAGGGGAACTAAGAAGCTATTTGCAATTAATGCCTGCTAAAAAAAATTAGTTTTCTCTGGTGGAGTGATGTCTCTGCTCCAGTTGGCAGTGAGGCCTGGGAGAATGAAGTCAATAAAGGAGGTCGATTAGGGTCTCACACAATAGCCAAGTGTGGTGGTAATCTAATTGTATTGAAATATTATTTTGATTTGTACTGAAATATTAATTTGATTGTATGTTAATAAATAAAGTTGTCTGGGGGTCAGAGCTATTAGAGCCATAGCAAGAGTGTGGCGGTGGTGGCACACGCCTTTAATCCCATAGATATCTGTGTGTTCAGGGTCAGAGCTATTAGAGCCATAGCAAGAGTGTGGCGGTGGTGGCACACGCCTTTAATCCCATAAGATCTCTGTGTGTTCAGGGATACAGCCAGCATTGGAGACATATGCCTTTAAGACCTAGGGGGCTGTACATTCAGACAGTGACGAGGCAGTCATGTGTTTGGGTTTACAACCAATGAGAAGGCAGAACAACATACTTTAAAAATACGAACCGACAGGAGGTAGGTCTCTTTTCGCGAAGCTGGGACAGCAGGAGGAAGGGTGAGATTTTAGCTCTGAGCTCTGACCTCTCGGCTTTCTCTTTTACATTGTTTCTGTGTTTCTTATTTAATAAGACGGTTGGTTACATCTACATCTGGCGCCCAACGTGACAAGAATCCATTAAAAACTGCTTGGCTTGGCGGCAGGTCCGCTTTCCCGCAAGGGCGGCAGGCGGCCCGCGGCGGCGGCGGCAGCGGCGGCACACGGCGGCCGGCGGCGATCGGCTTGTTAGTCCGAGCTGCTGGCGTCCTAGTCCGGGTAGCAACTTCTAGCCCGGGCCTAGGTCTGTGAGCAGCTTGCCTAAAGCCGGTGCTACAAACAACTCAGACCTGCCCTGCCTGTAAAGCCAACGCACGTGGTCGGAGCTTAAGGAAGCCAGACCCAAGCCTTGACTCGGCACAAGAGGGAACACGTGGCTGCATTTAAGCTTTAGCCGGCTACGCTTTCTTGTGCGTTCTCTCTTCTCTCTCTCTCTCTCTCTCTCTCTCTCTCTCTCTCTCTCTCTCTCTCTGGATTTACACCTGGGACACTAGGTGGCTGCTTTGAAAATCCCCTCGGATTTCTACTGTTCTACGCAGATTTGGTAAGTCATAATATATCAGATATTTTAAAGGAAACTATCTAAAAGAGAATTTTTTTTCCACATTAAAAAACAAATGGGTTTTATGTGTGCATTGGAAGAAAATTGGTTTTTGTTCGAAATTTTAGGCAGTCTGGCAATGGAACAACTATATAATATTAGTATTGGTGGAATTATGCACCTCATCACTATAATAATCCACATTTTAATATTTAAAAAGATAGTCCATTTAAGTGCCAGGATAACAGCGTTAGAAGAACTTGTTAAACCTGTAAAAATTCAGACAGAAGAAATTAACAGTGAAGTTGTTTCAAGTCGGGATCATAAGGTTGCAGAAAGAAAGCCTGTTTTCACACAGTCACCCTTAATTTATCCTGTAACAGTACAGCAGATGCCTGATCAAATAGCTACACAAAATACTTGGGCTCCAATTGAAATGTTGGATTTAAAAAGGTTTAAGGAGGCAATAGTATCTTATGGCATGCATTCCCCATATGTAAAGCAAATGTTAAACACTTGGTCAACATATAATAGGATAGTACCACAGGACTGGCGGGACCTCGCACAAGGTGTTCTGGAACCCAGCCAGAGACTTCAATTTCTGACTTGGTTTAAGGAGGAGGCTAAAAACATAGAAAAACAGTGGAGGGATAAAGGAGTACAAGTTTGCCAGGATCAGCTTATGGGCGAAGGCCAATATGCTTCAGCACAAGCACAATGTTTATATGATGTCCAAACCCTAATTTTATGTCGAACGGCAGCCTTGAATGCATGGGACAAAGTTGAGGAACCAGGAAAAAAATCTGAGTCATTTACAAAGGTGAAGCAAGGCCCAAAAGAGTCTTTTACAGATTTTTTACAAAGACTGGCTTCAGCAGTAAAGAGAACGGTCTCGGATTCAGAAGCTGGTAAGGCAATAATTGAATCTTTGGCCTTTGAGAATTCGAATGCAGCATGCAAAAGAATAATCAGGCCATTAAGGGCAAGATCTGCACCTATGGAAGATTGGATTAGAGAAACAATTAATGTTGAAGCTGATGAGCATGATGATACATGGGTAGGAGAAGTAATTTCAAAAGGTTTGAGGAGTGTTAGATGTTTTGGATGTGGAAAGCAAGGACATTTGAAAAGGGACTGTAGACAGGTCATTTCCAGAAACAATGTTTCTTCAAGGAACAATGGCAACAGAATGCCCCTTCCTTCTGGAGTATGCAGAAGGTGTGGTAAGGGAAAACACTGGACCAACGAATGTAGATCAACAAAGGACAGACAGGGTAATCCTTTGCCTCAGTCTTCGGGAAACTCCCAGAGGGGCCTCAGGCAGGCCCCCAGTGCAAATCCAGTTCAAACCTTTCCGGCAGCCATAGAGGAAATGCCTGCTCTGGAGAGCGATTAAATAACCAAATGCCTATTGGAATAAATCATGCTGGTCAGAATGATGAAACAGAGAGAATAGAAAATTCAGGAGAAAACATAAAGAAAATTTTTTGGCAAACTTCTATTAATGAACAAAGACCAAAATTAACGATAAAAATAAATGGTGTTTTGTTGTCTGGTCTGGTAGACACAGGTGCGGACGTTACCATAATTGCACCAGAATTTTGGCATCCAACTTGGCCTCTTCAGGAGGTAAACGTTCAACTGTTAGGAATTGGGACATTATCTCAGGTGAAACAGAGTGCAAGATGGCTCGAATGTATAGGTCCAGAAGGACAGAGAGGAAAATTAAAACCATATGTAGCTAACATAACTATGAACCTGTGGGGTCGAGACTTGTTGCAACAATGGAATACTCAGATTAACATCCCTCCAATCTCAGAAACAAATCATAAACTAGCACATGTTACTGAGAGAAATATTAGAAGATATTGTTCTAATGAGTGGTCACCAGCCATCCATATTATACAAGAACAGGGCACAATAACTGATGATCTTCCAAAGACACCAACAGCTCTACCTTTAAAATGGTTAACAGACAAGCCTGTATGGGTCCAGCAATGGCCTTTAACAACAGAGAAACTCCAGGCTTTAGAAGAGCTGGTAGAAGAACAGTTAAATGCTCAGCATATTGAAGAATCAACCAGCCCTTGGAATTCTCCTGTATTTGTTATTAAAAAGAAATCTGGTAAATGGAGAATGGTAACAGACCTTAGGGCAATTAACAAAGTAATTCAGCCAATGGGTTCTCTACAATCTGGGATGCCTTTGCCTACTCTGTTACCAAAAGGATGGCCTCTCATAGTTATTGATTTAAAAGACTGTTTCTTTTCAATACCCTTACAAGAAAAAGACAGAGAAAGATTTGCTTTTACAGTGCCTACTTATAATAATTCTCAACCAGTTAAAAGATTTCAATGGAGGGTCCTCCCACAGGGAATGTTGAATAGCCCAACTCTGTGCCAATATTTTGTACAACAGCCATTGGAAGTGATACGTAAAAAATTTCCTAAATCTATAATTTATCATTATATGGACGATATTTTACTAGCTGACTCAAATGCAGATACTTTAGAAATAATGTTTGAAGAAGTAAAGAAAATTTTGCCTCGCTGGGGATTACAAATTGCTCCTGAAAAGATACAAAGAGGAGATTCTATTAATTATTTAGGATATAAAATAGAGCTACAAAAAATTAGACCCCAAAAGGTGCAAATTCGGAGAGATAGACTACAGACTCTTAATGACTTTCAAAGATTATTTGGAGATATTTCTCATCTACGAACTATTGTTGGGGTAAAAAATGATGAACTGACTAATTTGTTCAAAACCTTAGAAGGTGACAAGGACTTAAATAGTCCAAGAGAATTATCACCTGAAGCTGAGAAAGAATTAGCCTTGGTAGAAAAGAAAGTGCATGAAGGACACGTGAATCGTATTGATCCAAAGCTGGATTGCATTTTGGTTATCTTACCTTCTAGGCGTTCTCCTACTGGAATATTAATGCAGAGGGAAGATATTATATTGGAATGGATATTTTTACCAAATAAACCAAATAAAAAATTAAAAACTTATGTGGAAAAAATCTCTGACTTGATTTACAAAGGAAAAATGAGACTTCGTCAATTAGCAGGCATAGACCCAGCAGAAATTGTCGTACCATTAACTAAGGAGGACATTGAAAAATTATGGACAGAAAGTGAACCTTGGCAAAGAGCTTGCAGTAATTTTTTGGGAGAAATTAACAGCAAATATCCCAAAAGCAATAGAATTGATCTTATAAAGAGAGCTGAATGGATCTTGCCTCGAATTGTACGGCAAAAACCCATATCTGGAGTTCGTACATTTTATACAGATGCCAACAAAGAAGGAAAGGCAGGTTACAAATCAGAAAATTTAAGTAAAGTGGTTCAAAGTCCGTATAATTCAGTGCAAAAATCAGAATTGTATGCTATTCTGTTGGTATTAATGGATTTTTCAGAACCTCTCAACATAGTAACTGACTCTCAGTATGCTGAAAGAGTGGCGTTACATATTGAGACTGCAGAATTTATCCCTGATGCTTCAGAATTAACTTCACTATTTATTCAATTACAAGATACAATCAGGAAAAGGAATCATCCTTTATATATAACTCACATTCGATCCCATACTGGTCTGCCAGGCCCTCTAGCACAAGGCAATGAAGAGATTGATAAATTATTGATAGGAAATGTGCTGGAGGCCTCAGAATTTCATAAAAAACATCACGTTAATAGTAAAGGTTTAAAAAAGGATTTTTCCATAACCTGGCAACAAGCCAAAGAAATAATAAAGAAATGTCCTACTTGTTCCTTCTACAATCAGACGCCATTACCAGCAGGATGTAACCCAAAGGGTACTCAGAGAAATGAAATCTGGCAGATGGACGTGTTTCACTTTGCAGAATTTGGAAAATTGAAATATGTACACCACACTATCGATACTTATTCAGGATTTCAATGGGCAACTGCTTTGAGTTCTGAAAAAGCTGATTCTGTAATCACTCATTTGCTAGAAGTTATGGCCATCATGGGTATACCTGCACAAATCAAAACTGACAATGCTCCATCATATGTCTCTGTTAAAATGAAACAGTTTTTTGCTTATTACAATATAAAGCATATTACAGGCATACCACATAATCCTACAGGTCAAGCAGTTATAGAAAGATCAAACAGAACTCTAAAGGATATGCTAAATAAACAGAAATGGGTAACAAAAACCCCCAGAAATAGACTGCATAATGCTCTTCTAACTTTGAATTTTCTGAATGCCAATGAGAAAGGAACAACAGCTGCAGAGAGACATTGGATAATAGAAAAAACTACAGAATTAAATCAGCCTATATACTTTAAGGATGTGCTGACCTCAGAATGGAAACCAGGGTATGTATTACATTGGGGACGTGGTTTTGCTTTTGTTTCTACAGGAGAAGATAAGCTGTGGGTACCATCAAAATTGATAAAGGTTCGATTTGAACAAGAGAGACCTCTTAATTAGAGGAGGTGATAGTTCATCAACCAGCATGAACATCCAATTTAAACTAACTTGTATCAATAACACATGCCTTTTCATTTAATCAGATAATAACTTGCCAAAAAGGAACATCCCCAAAAATTAGTCTTGGGGAAAGGTTTTTGTTTTTGTCTTTTAGGAGAATGAAGGTTAAGGAATCTGAAGAACACTAGACAAATGAGACAACTGAAGAAAAGGGACAAATCATCTATCCCAAGAAACAGAGTGAAACGGTGTATGGGTATATATTATCTAAAAAAATTTTATGTCTTCCTAAATGTTTGTTTCTGCTTTTCTCTAAAGATTTAACACTCTTGGTTTTCTAATAGTCCCAGTTCAATTAAAATTTAAAGCTGACTTTGGAGTTGGAGAATGGCTCTCTCCTTCTTTAAAATCAAGCATGTTGTTAAAAGGAAAATGCAAACTCCCTGTATCATGCCAGAATAAGAGCCATTTTCTGCTATGGTACAGGACAAAAGCAAAATTAATTAAGGGACTATTCTATTACTAATCTCAACTCTTTGATTCTATTCTGATTCTTTAAACTGTTCTCAAAGTATAAATTTTATATCAAAATTTACAAGATTAATATATATTATATTAATATATATATACATTTTAAACTTTGTTAAGATATGAATGGTCACATAGAGTACTAACTAATTCTAGAAAAAAGGCTAGCTGCATATATATGTTTTTGTGTTCGAGTCTCTTATCAGTTTTCTGCAGGAAATCACGGCCTGGCCTAACATCAACTGAAGTCTCCAGAAAGAAGATGGGGCCCCACAACAACAACAATTCCACGTGGACAATAATAATATTAAGCTGACAAACATCATCCACAGATCAGCTTTGAACTACAAGATGCTCAGAGCAATTTTGAGATGACTAGCTGAGATGATTCAGTCTCAAAGACTACTTGAATAAGGACTTGAGATAAACCCTAAACTTTGGCATTATACACAGACTGGATAATGAAGGATATAGTTACCTCTCCTAGAATTTGACAATTAACCTAAAATTTTTCTTTCAGGATAAAGAAAACTTCGCCCATACCCAGCAGGAAGCAATTTTAAGAATACGACGCCCACATTCCCAAAGAGGTGGTGTGGGGCGGGTGGTTTTTTGGTCTTTTTAATGGGTTCTGGGTCTGGGATAATTTTCAGTATTTAGGGGGGTTGGTTACAAGTTATTGTCAAGGGTTAGGAAAAAGGCTAAGCAAAGGAGATTAGATTTAAGGTTCTTGTTTAAAAAAAAAAAAAAAAGAAAGAAAGAAAGAAAGAAAGAAAGAAAGAAAGAAAGAAAGAAAGAAGAAAAAGAAAGAAAAGAGAAAGACAATTACTAGTTTTAAATACTTTACATTGGATTGAATTGTTTTATATTGTACACAAATTTGAAACTGATATTGTTAGAAAATGCTATATGTATATTTCTAATTGTATTTATTCCATCCATTTAACAATGTAATGCAAATTTCTGATCCTTGAATGTTATTATTATCAACTATCAGGATATAAAGAAATGAAAGCTAGTAGTTAGACATTATCATAGAACTTGTAGTCATATTAGATATGTTTTAAAAATTGAGCAGAGATGTTTTAGACAGGTCATCTTCAAACCCTTCAGAGATCTACAGAATATGGCATTTAAAATGTTTTAATAACTTAGAAAATTTTTCTTTTTTGAGACATGTCGGCTCCTGGCAGTACCAATCTACTTTAGAGAAAATATGGGCATTGAAGAAACTGCATATGGAGTCAACTTTCATTCTGGCAAAAGTTAGCCACTGGACAACAAAGTATCCTCGAATCAACAGGACAAAATGGACAGACAGATCACGAAACAAGGGACTACTGATTCTTGCCAAAACAAGTGTGGTTATGGCTTTATCAAAAGGCATCTTCTGAGGCCAGGACAATATGGCCCCATCCCTGAAGTGGCCTTCGCATCCGGAAAAGGTACAGTGCCCTTTTCTTCGAAGGCAGCTTAACAGGCAGAGGGCCGATGGATTCTGTTGTTCAATGGAACAGCAGCTGAAAGCTCATGCCTCTCAAAAGTAGACTGGCATTTAATAGAGGGATGTGGAGAAGAAGGGGATGCTGAGATGAAACCATATATACACAGCCAAGAAGAATGGACAGCTGAATTAAAAAACTGTCAACAATTTCCAGAATTTAAAATCCTGAATCATGACAGGACACTAGTGGAATTCAGGTGTTTCTGGTACGTGGACTGCTCTCACCCAATGTGAGGTTGAACTGTTGACCTTGTGTACATCCTACTTCACAAATGAGTCTGTCAGATACACTAAGCCTATAGGCTGAAGATGATGCCCCAACACTGCGGAGAAACCTCAGGTGACTGCCCAGGCAGCTGGCTGTTTCTGTCAACTCACAAAATTTTTTTGGAAGTTGCTTGCATGCACTTCCTGTTTTTATTTTTGTTAGCTAATATTATTCCCTTCTTGGGTCTCTGAGGGAGTTGAAGATTAGTTAGTTATGGTTGAAGATTAGTTAGTTATAGTTGAAAATTAATTAGGATAGAAAGTACATTAGATACATCTTGGAATTATCAAAATAGGATAGATAATGGAATTATTTTCTCTGATTCGTCAAATACCTGTTTAGGTATTTATTACTTGTATATATTGTATATAGTTATTGTACTTTTGTATATAGTTTTTCTTTTGTTAGTCATAACCTTTTGCTTTTTTTCTTTTTATTAAAATAGAAAAGGGGAAATGTGGTGGTAATCTAATTGTATTGAAATATTATTTTGATTTGTACTGAAATATTAATTTGATTGTATGTTAATAAATAAAGTTGTCTGGGGGTCAGAGCTATTAGAGCCATAGCAAGAGTGTGGCGGTGGTGGCACACGCCTTTAATCCCATAGATATCTGTGTGTTCAGGGTCAGAGCTATTAGAGCCATAGCAAGAGTGTGGCGGTGGTGGCACACGCCTTTAATCCCATAAGATCTCTGTGTGTTCAGGGATACAGCCAGCATTGGAGACATATGCCTTTAAGACCTAGGGGGCTGTACATTCAGACAGTGACGAGGCAGTCATGTGTTTGGGTTTACAACCAATGAGAAGGCAGAACAACATACTTTAAAAATACGAACCGACAGGAGGTAGGTCTCTTTTCGCGAAGCTGGGACAGCAGGAGGAAGGGTGAGATTTTAGCTCTGAGCTCTGACCTCTCGGCTTTCTCTTTTACATTGTTTCTGTGTTTCTTATTTAATAAGACGGTTGGTTACATCTACAGCCAAGTTTATTCAGAGCATCAGACAATTTATGCTTTGAGGGTAAACAGGAGTCACATGAGTGAAGTGTACAATCACAAGGGCAAGACACACATGGCAGGGAAGCTACAGAGTGGCAGAAACATGTTTTTCCATAGAAATATATAAACAAACAACAATAGCCAGTTGTAATGAATAATTGGAAGTAAACTCACTCCTATCCACTACACCCGGGAGAGACACCAAAACAGATTTCAAGAATAATTGCGTGTTTTGAAGAAACTGAGGTCACAAGACTCTTGTTTTCTTGGAGTTTTCTCACAAGCACTCAGAATTCTCCTGACATGGCTCCATCTTCAGACTGTGTTCTGAAAGAGTGACACTTGGTATAACAACCGCAGTCCGGGGCAGACCTCATGCTCAGGAATAGTTGGCCAGCACAAAGTAGACTCCATACTGTTTTGTGTGCTTTCTTTTGTTATGGTTTGAAGTTTTTTTTAGGGGGGAGGAGAAAGAAAGCTCATGAATTTAGGTGAGTAGGATCTAGAAGGTACTAGGGGAGGAGAAAGAATGTGATCAAAATATATTGTATGGAAATATAGAGAACTAAATAAAAATATAATTACACCATTCCCCCCTTTCCTCCCTCCTACCCTCCTCAGGTCTGCCTTCCCCCAAACTCACAGCCTCTTCTTTAGCCATTGTTGCTACATATACAGGTAAATGAATAAACATGTAAATGTAACCTGTGGTGTAACACAAATCTTAAAAGGTCTTACAACAACAACAAAAAAAAAACCTGGAGCTGTGCTGGGATGTGTGTGTGTGTGTGTGTGTGTGTGTGTGTGTGTGTGTGTGTGTGTGTGTGGTGTGCATGTGTGTGTGTAAGTATTTATATGAGTAAATGAGTAATCCCAGAACTCGGGAGGCAGAGGCAGGCGGATCTCTGTGAGTTCGAGGCCAGCCTGGTCTCCAAAGCGAGTTCCAGGAAAGGCGCAAAGCTACACAGAGAAACCCTGTCTCGAAAAACCAAAAAAAAAAAAAAAAAAAAAAAAAGATGAGTATGTATAATGAACTCTTGCCTCCTAATAATGACTGCTGGGTAATCCTTCTAGGAATTTGTGGAGCATGAGAATTCATCCTTTAATACTTTTATTATAACAACCCAGAATTATGCTGGTATTTTAAAATGATATTGAAAGTAAGTTTTCCTAATGACAGTTTTTGCTAAAAGCATGTTATTCCTAGATTTGCAGTGATTATTACATTTGTCTTCTCAAATCCATCATTTCATAGAAACAAAAGGCCCTTTTTTCTTTTTGATATTTCTATTGTTAACTGAATTCTTTGAAGAGATCCTAATTTCTGCTTCTCTTTTCATCCCATAGGCACCTTAGCACACATTTCTGAAGACAAAGATTCCTATTGTATTCACCTACATTTGCCTAGTGCATCGGTCTTAGAGCAACCTACAGAGAGAATGCCCTTGAGCTAATGGGTAGAGGGTTCAGTTCAGGACTTTTGGGCTTACACACTTCGGAAAGAAGTGGGGTAAGTGAAACTTGGGGGCTGTTGGAGGGTCAGAGAAAGAATTCTCTACCAACCAAGTAATCTGGCACCTCCAGCTGCTGAAGTGTGATCTGAGTTCATGGGAAGGTCTCAGGAAACTGTCCAAATGAAAGGGACACCAGTGGGGGCTACTGCAAAAGTCGCTGTCACCCATTTTCAGGCACAGAGAATTTCTCTCTAGTTGCCCCATATAGGGTACAAGGATCACCAGTCTGAACAATTCATTGTTTTCTCCTTTCACCTTTCTCTACTGTGGGGTGCTCCTCTCCCTGTGCAGTCAAGGCTGTCCCCCCAGCTCCTAACAGGGATGCTCTTAATTCAGTGAGTCTGTATCCATAGGAGTCCCAGCAAAAGCCCTCTTTGTATCTTTATAATTGCTGCGAGGACACACATTGATGTGATTAAACTCAACTATTAATGTGTATTCTACTATTTGAAACTATTTTTTTTCCTGTAGAATTTCATTTTCATGAAACACATTCAACAGCTGCCACTCCTGGGCTTTGTATTGGCAAGATCTACTCAACTATGGTTTGACTTCTATACTGCACGTGTGTGTGTGTGTGTGTGTGTGTGTGTGTGTGTGTAAGAAATGGGGGAGGGTAAAGGGCAGGGGGAGAGGGAAAGGAAGAAAGAGAATACTTGAAGATAATAAGAGTTATCATTTCATGAATTGGTAAATTTTTACTATTTTGAAATTAAATGCAGGGTGTTTATAAAATATTCTATAAAAAGTAAGGACTCAGTAACCGAGAAAGAAAATAAAGAAACAATATATATCAATTAGTGTAGAAGAAATCTTAAAAGTTCTTATTAATAAAATCAAACCTGAGACGAGTTATTGGGGTCCATGCTGGTAGATCAGAGAGACAGAACAAGCCACAGCTATTTCACCTCGCCGGATCCTCAGCTGGTCTTGTCTCTTCAGATTGGAGGCCTCTGAGTCCTCATCCGGAATGAATCTCAGCTGAACTGTGTTGCTCCAAAGCCTGAAGCTTAACCAGCCACATGCTTAAACAGCCAAATGCCTAACCAGCCAAAATCTTCTAGTTTCTGGTCCTCACGCCTTATATATCTTTTTGCTTTCTACCACCACTCCCTGGGATTAAAGGCTGGCTTTCTGGGATTAAAGCTGTGTGTCACCATGCTTGGCTATTTCCAATGTGGCCTTGAACTCACAGAGATCCAGAGGGATTTCTGTCTCTGGAATGCTAGGATTAAAGGCGTGTGCTATCACTGACTAACTAGTGGCTTGTCTGTTCTCTGACCCCAGGTAAGTTTATTAAGGTACACAATATTTTGGTGACACAATACCACCACAAATTAGGAGTAAGACTATTGACCAAGCTAAATATGGGTCATGATCAGACTTAGAAACTTTTCAGATTTGTGAATAGTTTATGTAAAAATTACACCTCTTTCTTATTTTTATATTCCATGTATCTTACTGAATATGTGAAGTCAAAAGATAAATAGCAGGCCAGGACGTAAGATGTAAAACTACATACTGATCCTAAAAGTTTGTTTCTGTTCTACCATCTCAGTGCTTGACATTAGAACGTTAGCTGTCAGCCAGGGCCAGTGTCTGGAGACTTGGTGTTTCTTGTGGCCATGGGTGCTGCTAGCATCTGGAGAGTAAAGGCTGTGAATGCCACTCGACTGTATGAAAGGATAAGATGATGACGCAGTACCCAAGGTAGCCTCTCTCCTTAAATGAGCCACTCCTCTGCCCCTGCAGAGCAGAGTAATGCTGCTGCCCCACTGTCCAAGCAGCCCTCTGCCTTTTCCTCCTCGCCTTTACTCCCCCGTCTTCCCAGCTGCGCTCTACTTTGTCTTTGGTTATGTCTTTTGCCTTTCTTATTTTTTCTGACCTTGGCCTTCTGATCGTTGATGTAGCACAGTCATAATTTCTAAAGAGCAATCTTTTTTGTTTTCTGGGCAAAGACACAAATCTTATATTTGGCCTTGATACTAAGTAATGTAGATTCACAGAGACTAGAATTAAATAAAGATCAAACAAATTGTTTTGCTTAATCTGAGCTTCATATTGAGATAAGGAAATAGTTAGAGATAGAGAGATAAGAAAATAATTCATGATTGTGGTGGTGGTACATACCATTAATCACAGCACTTGAGAGGCAGAGGCAGGCAGATCTCTGTGAGTTCGAGGCCAGCCTGGTCTACAAAGTGAGTTCCAGGACAACCAGGGCTGTGTAACAACACAGAGAGACCCTATCTGGAAAAGCAAACAACAACAAAAAACAAAAAACAAAAGAAAAGGAAAAGAAAAAAAAAGAAATTCATAATGAGAACATAGGATTAAATTGTTACAGATTTTTTTTGGTTCACATTCTCTCTTGTTAGGACCCTTGGTCCCTGTCAGTGTTCTATTTCTGTGAAGAGACACCATGACCAAGGCAACTCCTATAAAAGACAACATTTAATTGTCACTGGCTTACAGCTGCAGAGGGTTAGGCCCTTATCCTCATGGTGGGGAGCAGGGTGTCTCACAGGCAGAGAGTTCTATATCTGAATCAACAGGCTGCTGGGGCTTGAAAAGGGCTTTTTGAGACCTTAAAGGCCACCCCAGTGACACACTTCTTCCAACAAAGGCCACACCTCCTAATCCTTTCAAACAGTGTCTCTGCCTCTTAACCAAGTATTCAAATCTATGAGTCTACAGGGTTGGGGGAGGGCATTCTCATTCAAACCACCTGTTCCCACCCTCAGATGACACCATTATCTCTCCCAGGCTTCAGAGATTCTTTTTTCTGTGGAAGTCAGTTGTTCTCCTCAAAGCCAAGGGATTCTTTCTCTAATTAGAGTGCCACTTTCAGGAGTAAGTCTAGTGCTGGTACCACATTTTGAACAGCAATGCAGCCACACACCTACGTATTTTTGTTTTAACTTAAAAAACCCTAACTTTTTGGTTGTGAGCCTAGCCTTTAACGGCTGAGCCATCTCTCCAACCCAATGACGGAGAAATGGATGAGATCTATGTGAACAGCCTGGATATGAGTGGGAGCAATGAACGGCGAGGGTCGTGGGAAAGAGAGCAGGAGATCCCACCTGGATCAAGAACAGAGAGGGAGAACAAGGAATAGGAGACCATGGTAAATGAAGACCACATGAGAAAAGGAAGAAACAAAGTGCTAAAGAGGCCCACAGAAATCCACAAAGATACCCCCACAAAAGACTGCTGGCAATGGCCGAGAGACAGCCGGGACTGACCCACTCTGGTGATGGGATGGCCAAACACCCTAATAGTTGTGCCAGAAACCCATCCAAGTACTGAGGAATCTGGATGCAGACATCCACGGCTAGGCCCCGGGTGGAGTTCTGGGAGTCTAATTAGCAAGAAAGAGGAGGGTTTATATGAGCGAGAATTGTTGAAACCAAGGTTGGATAAAGCACAGGGACAAATAGCCAAACAAATGGAAACACATGAGCTATGAACCAAAGGCTGAGGGGCCCCCAACTGGATCAGGCCCTCTGAATAGGTGAGACAGTGGATTGGCTTGATCTGTTTGGGAGGCATCTAGGCAGTGGTACCAGGTCCTGGGCTCGCTGCATGAGATAGCTGTTTGAAACCTGGGACTTATGCAGGAACGCTTGGCTCTGGGAGGAGGGGACCGGACCTGCCTGGACTGAGTCTATCAGGTCGATCTCAGTCCTCGGGGGAGACCTTGATCTGGAGGTGGTGGGAATGGGGGGTGGGCTGGGGGAAGGGGAGGGGGGCAGGAGGGGGGAGAACAAGGGAATCTATGGCTGTTATGTAGAACTGAATAGTATTGTAAAATAAAATAAATAAAAGAAAAAAAACCCTAACTTACTCTTTAAAGATTTCACCTATGGGTACAATGTGTTCAATGACACCCATCTTTCATCCCTCCTCTCCTACACTTCCCAGGCTCCTCCCTACCACATTTCCTTTCCATCCCAACTTCATGCCCTCTTCTTATTTTTATTTTCTTCTAAAAAATAACCCACAGAGTTTAATTAGTTTTGCCCATATAGGCATGGATGTGGGGCCATGCACTGATGCATGAGAAACCTCCCAGTGGCCCACACCCCTGAAGAAAACCAAATCTCCCTCCCCCAAACATCAGTTACCAATAGCTCCTTAGCCAGGCATTAGACCTCATGTGCTCCTCGCCGCTGTGAATTCATGGGTGCAACAGCCCTGCATGTAAGTGACTGTACAGTGTTAGTTCTCAATGGGACATTTATATCACACTTCCCTTCCCCAAGGCTCAGGGACCATTGTGGAGAAAAGGGTAGAAAGAATGAAAAGCAGAGGGTGGGGAGGACCATTGTGACCTGTGTCTTCTGGACACCATAGGGCTTTTGCATACCCCCAGACATTTGTGTCTGACCCTGGAACCAACAGTGTATTTTCAGGAAGGCACAGGCACGTGGAGAATTTCATTGCTCCTTGAAATGGAGATTGTAAATCAGAGGATTTGGGCTTCCAGGGAACGGTGGCTATGGGAACTAGCTGACAGCCTTCTGTTACCATGAATGAGTTCCTCGGAGGAAGGAACTGCATCATTTATATATTCTCTGTTTAGAATACATAGCAGGGTAGAGATGAAATTTTTAGTGCAGCTCATGAAAGTTGTGATTGTGGTAAGCAATTCACAAAATGTTACTAATCCTCATAAAGTGCCATGAATTAAGCACTTACCCTCACCTTGCACAGATCCTGCGAGGGAAAAAGCATTTCCCAGATCACACAGTCAGTAACTGGAAAATATCCTTTACTGTTTTTTTTTTCCCCCACAGTATCTGCATTGCTTTTCTTGGAGATAGAATCGTAAGCACAGTGACTATGAAAAGGTGTTGGGGGAGTCTTGTTGGGGAAAAAGCAAGCAAATCTTTTGCAGGTAAGAACATGCCTCCAAAAAGGTGGAAGAAAATTAAAACAGTTTTATTATTTAATAAGCAATACATCGGAATGTGTGCATATCCCAGGCAATTTACTAGCAGCATGGTGAAGACTGAAAGACATCTCATCCTTTTAAATAGCTAGGTGGACCAAAATACATATGATTCTTCAAGACAAACAGCTGAGTTCTAAAATAAGTAGTCTTAATGGCATGTTTGACCCAGCCTTAGTTTACCTCATGACCAAAGCTGGCTATGTTAGGAATGTATTTCTTTTTCTGAAGGAAAAATAACTCTTCTCTTTATGACAGGAGGTAAGTCTTAAACTTGGAGAAAGTACCTCCAAGGTTAGCTGCTTCCCTGCCCATGAGAGCTGAGAGGAGGCACTGCATCTATTGATGATGACATTTCACAGTTATGGCTCCCAGAACCTTGAGAAAGACAGCTGTAGGTTAATAAAACTGGTAAAGGGCTTATTTCTTTTAAAAAGATTTATGTATATCTCAAACAGACACAGAGAAAATTCACAGTAAGTTTTCTAAAGCCAAGGAAAGGGATGGCATCGCTTCCTTTGTGACAGGGAGGACTAAAAATCTTTTCTTATTTTCTTATTTTTTAATACAACTTCTTCTAATCTCCCTCTCCCGCCCCCTCCCTGTTCCCCCTCTGTGCATGCGTGTGTGCGTGTGCATGTGTGTGCGTGCGTGTGTGTGTGTGTGTGTGTGTGTGTGTGTGTGTGTGTGTACCTTTATTCTGATGCCTGAAGAGACCAGGAGTGGGTGTTAACATTCCCTGTAGTTGGAGTTACAGAAAGTCATGAGCCACATAATGTGGATGCTGGGAACTGAACTTGGGTCCTCTGCAAGAGCAGCCATTGCCTTTAACCATGAAGCTATCTCTGCAGCCACTGTTTTCATATTTATAAATTTATATTTTACCTTAAACTTATAATGAAGGCATGCCATGAACCAAATCTCCCAAGGGTTGATTTTTGGAGTTGGCTACTATACTAATGTTCAGTTATAAAGCATGGAAAGTAACTTTCAAAAATCAAAATGTTAAAAAAAAACCCCAAAATGTAAGATATGGTATCCACCATTTGCACTGGACTTGATATTGGTTTGATTACAGGACTTGGTGAGGAAATAGGACCCAGAATCTTCCATAAATGTAGGAAATTGACGTGGACTTTTAAAAGATGAGGCCATGCTATTGAAAGACCTTTCTTTATAAGAATATTAAAGTTTTGAGAAATATGTAGCATCCATAAAAAGTTCTTTTTATTTAAAAAAGCATAATGTTTTGCAATCCCTACTACACTTACACATGTAAAGAGAAACCACAAAGCCATCTCAGTCCTACTATAGCTAGGATTGTGTTTGGCTACCATAGCAAGAGATTCAATGGCATAATGGTTTTTTAAAAAAATGCTCTGTGCCTGGCAGTCTTCAGATGCTCAGGTACAGGTCACACTAGTCAGAAGAACATGTGCATGACCTGCTACCCCACTCCCTAGATTCTGTTCCCCAAGATCCATTCCACTGCCAAAGCCCTCCCACCTTATCATCATCTTCAGGGCCAGCCCTTCTCCCTAACTCCAGCAGACTTCAACTACTCACGTGCAAGCTGCACCAGTCAGGACTACTCTGCTCCCTAGATTCTGTTCTCAAAGACCCATTCCACCACCCACCCTCTAACCTCATTGCCAGCCCAGAGGCCAGGCCCTGCCACCGACCCTAGGGAACTCCTGCTGCTCAGATGCAGGCCATACCAGTCATAAGAACAGATGTAGGCCATACCAGTCATAAGAACAGAGGCCTCCTGCTGTACCAAAGGCCAAGCTAACTGCCAGAAGGCCAGCTCCCAACATGGACAGAGACCCTGCACTATATCAGAGGTCAAGCTGGCCACAGAAATTCAAGCCACAAAGACTAGAAGATCAAAGAGGAAACAGAAACCAAGGAATAAAACACCCATCTGTGGTAGTTTGAATGTAATTGGCCCCCATAAGTTCAAAGGGAGTGGCACTATTAGGAAGAATGGCTTTGTTGGGGTAGGCATGGTCTTGTTAAAGGAAGTGTGTCACTGTGGTAGCTGGCCTTGAAGTTTCATATGCCCAAGACACTGCCCAATGTCTCAGTCCACTTCCTGCTGCCTTCAGATATAACCAGCACCATGTCTGCCTATCTGCCTCCATGTTCCTGTATGCCTGCCATGATGATAAGGGACTGGACCTCTGAAACCGAGCAACCTCCCCAATTAAATATTTTCCTTATAATGGTTGCCATGGTCATAGTGTCTCTGTACAGCAACAGAAACACTAAGACAGAAACTGGTACCAGGAGTGAGCAATAGTATCTATTGCTGTGATAGACCTGACCATAGTTTTGTTTGGAGGAATTTGGACCTTGGTAATTCAGGTTAGGGAAGCAAGTGGAATGCTTTAAGCACTGCTTAATGGGCCATACTAATAGAAGCGTGGAAGACAGTGGTACTGAATGTGATTTGATGAACTGTGGGGATGAAGAGGTTTCAGAGGAGAAGAATGC
Source organism: Peromyscus maniculatus bairdii (assembly GCF_049852395.1). NCBI lineage: Eukaryota > Metazoa > Chordata > Mammalia > Rodentia > Cricetidae > Peromyscus > Peromyscus maniculatus. Next base: position 51,382,459 of record NC_134860.1, on the reverse strand, counting down.
TAGTGTGTGGTCTCCACTGTTCTCATGACATTTTTGTAAAAAATGTGGCTACTTTTTGCTCTTGTCTGAAAAGTGTGCCTAAGGCTAAGGTGAAGAGTTTTGGATTAATTCCTTTGGCAGAGGAAATCTCAAAACAGCCTAGTATAGACTGTGTTGTGTGGTTATTAGTTTATAATGAAAAGGAGAAATCCTAGCAAATAAAAATACAACGTGTACAGATTGAAAATAGGGGCACAAGGACATGGAATACAGCTAAATCCTGTGTTCATGGAGATAAACAGATAAGAAAAGGAAAAAAAGGAGTGGTAACCTCAGGGCAAGATCCCACCCAGGTAAGTTTCCAACTTGTGAAAAGGAACTAAAGAAAAGCTTAGAGCTGGGTGTGGTGGTGCACACCTTTAATCCCAGCAGTGGGAAAGCAGAGGCTGGCAGATCTCTGAGTTTGAGGCCAGCCTGATCTACAAAGCAAGTTCAAAGATAGCCAAGCTTAGGCAGTGAAAGACAGAAAGCTGGTGAAGATGTAAATTGAATGAGGAGGCCATGTTCCAGCCCCAGCAAGCAGCAGAACTTCACAGCTTTGGCCAAGTGGTTCTGGAGTTAAGGATAGAAGAAAGGAGCTATGGAATTTGCCACTGAGACTAAGAAAAGTCACTGATCCCAAGTATGTGTCAGGGGTGTCCCTGAATGGAGGCCTAGAGAGACCATTGTGTGTGTAGAAGGGCCCCCAAACAGCTTGACCACACAGCTGTCATTATAGGCTTAGAGCCCCAGACACAGCTTTTGTGACAGGTTTTTTTTGTTTTTTTTTTTTGGTTTTTCAAGACAGGGTTTCTCTGTGTAGCTTTGCGCCTTTCCTGGAACTCACTTGGTAGCCCAGGCTGGCCTCGAACTCACAGAGATCCACCTGCCTCTGCCTCCCGAGTGCTGGGATTAAAGGCGTGCGCCACCACCGCCCTGCTCAGACACAGCTTCTGTGACAGGTTTACTGGCAGGCAACACCCAGACCCAGGAAAAACCATAAGCTGACTCCACCCAGGGAAGGCCCACATCCAAGGGGAAGTACCTCACACCCCAAATATTCCAACCATTAGATAAGGTGGCCAGATGTCCCTGAGTCTAGTATACCTATTTTTGTTTTGCAGATACCCCTAGACAAATGTCAGCCTATCAGGCTCCTGAACCCTGGAAATCCCCTCACCCCAACCTATGCTATGATAAAAACTCTACCCTGCCTGGGTCAGGGCTCTCTGCTCTCACCACTACATCAGACAGACAAAGGGACTAAGCTCAGAGCTTGAAAATAAAGGATCTTTGCTTTTACATATGGGATGCGATCTCTGTGGTAGTCTTTTGGGTGTCCCCAGGATCTGGGAATAACAGTGTGAAGCTGTGAAGATGAAGCCTGGATTGCCTTGGGAACTACAAGATGCTGGAGATGCCAGAGCCATGGGATACCTGCTGAGGAGAGCTGCTAACAGGGAGTGAAAACAGCCCAAGAGAAAGAAGTATGTTGTAGTCAACAGAGCCAAAAGGAGTTGAAGATCTGAAGAACATTTTGACATCAGTCATGAAGATGCAGTCTGGAGTTTGCCTAGCTGGTTTTTGGTCTTGTTTTGGTCCAGTATTTTGGTCCAGTATATCACTATGCTTTCTCCTCTATGTTTTGGAATGGTAGTGTATAACCTGTGCCATTATATGTTGGAAGTATGTGATCTGTTTTTGATTTTGATATTATGGGGGGTAATAGTTAAGAGACTGCATGAAAGTGAGAAGAGACTTTGAATTTTGGACTTTTAAACATTGTTGTGACTGTGATAGATTATGGGGACTTTTGAAGTTGGGCTAAATGCATTTTGCATTATGATATTGTTGCAAGCTTAGGAAGGCCAGGAAGTGGAATGTGATAGTGTGAATATAATTGGCTCCCATAAGCTCATAGGAAGTGATATCATTAGGAGGTGTGGCTTTGTTGGAGTAGGTGTGGTCTTGTTGGATAAAGTGTGTCACTGTGGAAGTGGGCTTTGAGGTCTCATATGCTTAAGATATCACTCAGTGTCACAGAACACTTTCTGTTGCCTGTAAGATGTAGGACTCTCAGCTACTTCTTCAGCACCATGTCTGCCTGCATGACACGATGGCCCACCATGGTGATAATGGACTGAATCTCTGAACTGTAAGTGAGTCACCCCAATTAAATGTTTTCCTTATAAGAATTGCCATGATTGTTGACCTTGTGTACAACCTTCATGTCATGATTCAGGATTTTAAATTCTGGAAATTGTTGACACATGATCATGGTGTCTCTTCACACAATGGAAACCTTAACTAAGACACCCTCCAATAAAGACAAATGCAGGAATCAACACCTAGACCTTTAATCATCCCAAACCCAGATACCTAAGCATCAGTGTAAGAATACAATCAACAACAGTCAGGGCAATATGGCACCACCAGATCCCCACTATTCTTAGGACAGCAAAACCTGAATATTCCAATGCAGTTGAAGCACAAGATAATGACCTTAAAAACAACTTTATGAAGATGATAGATATCCTTAAAGAGGAAATGAAAAACTTAACTCCAACCCAAGGAAGTAAACCACACCCACAAAAACACAAGCAATGGATAATCCCACACCAGCAAAAAAAAAAAAAAGGGAATTTTTACACACACACACACACACACACACACACACACACACACACACACACACACTACCACCACCACCACCACCACCACCACCACCACCACCAACAACAACAACAACAAAATAACAAGAATTAACAATCACTGGTCATTAATATCTCTCAGTATCAATGGACTCAATTCGCCAATTAAAAGGCACAGGCTAATAGAATGGACATGAAAATAGGATCTATCCTTCTGCTGCATACAAGAAATATATCTCAGCATCAAAGATAGACATTACCTCAAAGTAAAGGGTTTGAAAAACATTTTCCAATCAAATGGACCTAAGAAACAAGCTGGTGTAGCTATCCTAATATCTAACAAAATACACTTCAAATCAAAATTAATCAAAAGAGATAGAGAAGGACATTTCATATTCATCAAAGGAAAAATCCACTAAGATGATGTTTCAATGAACATCTGTGCACCAAATGCAAGGGCATCACTAAAGCTTAAGTCACACATTGAACCCCACACATTGATAGTGAGAGATTTCAATACCCAATTCTCACCAATGGACAGGTTATCCAGACAAAAACTAAACAGAGAAATAATGGAACTAACAGACCTTATGACTCAAATGATCCTAACAGATATCTACAGACATTTCACCTAAACACAAAAGAATGAACTGTCTTCTCAGCACACCATGGAACCTTCTCCAAAATTGAACATATACTCGGTCACAAAGCAAGTCTCAACAGATACAAGAAAATTGAAATAACTCTCTGTATCTTATCAGATCATAGTGGATTAAGGCTGAATTTCAACAACAGAAGCATACAAACTCATGGAAACTGAACAACTGTTCAGCTGAATTACCACTGTGTCAAGGAAGAAATAAAGAAATTAAAATGCTTTGTGCTCATCTGGGTTCTGTTGGGATAGAACTAGAGTCATATTTACACTTGCACTTTTCTTCATGGCAAAACTATCACTGCTTCATGTTGCACAAGGAAGAGGATGGAGAGGACTAGACATGAGGATTTTACCACAAAAGTGAAAGTAGCATGGAAAACACATCTGTGATCACATCTCACTGATTAGAAACACTTCCTTCCAGAAGCAGTCCTAATATCTGTGATCACATCTCACTGATCAGAAACACTCTCATAGGCATTCCCAAGATCTGCGATCACATCTCATTAGTCAGATTTCTTTTTACAGGCAAGCCCAAGCTATAACACAAAGTGGGGAATGAGTATTGGGTTTCTGAATCATGGAACTTTCTGTCTGATAACTTCCATTGTTCCCTCAAGTTGAGCCCTGCCAAGGCCTACCCTGGGTGACTGTTTGTCCACACTGTTATTGATTTTTAAAAGCAGGCTACATCCACAGCCTCATCTCACAGCAGAAGAGTTGTGTCTATGGTCCATGTTTTTTTAGAATGGCAGCAGAAATGGGTCTATGAGGCAAGGAGGAGTTGGGTATCTAACACTGTTCATACCCTTAGCTGGGTAAGGAGGAACTAGAGGCTCATGGAAGCAGTGTGGCAAGAGTATGCAGCTGCAGGGTTTTGAGGCAGGTAGCAGAGGCCACAAGAGCAATGTGTTCCTGCACAGAAATAGATGCCTGTATCCCCAGGCTGGGCTCTGGTGATGTGCAGGGAGCTGTCCTTTCTTGCTTCCCCAAACTTAGCAGTCATCCTCTTCTGTTCCTTTACTTCTCCACTTTTGACTAATGTCATCAGGATGACAGGACCTTCCTTGGGCACCTGTCTGTACCAGTAAAATTGAGGGAAAGTGCTTGAGGAGTTGCAGTATACAGTGAGATCTTGCCCCTCTTGAATACTCAGAAACCGAGGATTCTGCTCCAGCTGCTGGCTGTCCAAACCTGTTTCAAAACAAAGCAGGACACAGAGAGTCAAATTTGAATGCCCTTGCTCATGTGTAAAAACTACAAAAGAAATCATGGGCCTAAAAGTATACTGGTGACCACTCAGGATCAGGAAGTGCATGGGGGAGAGTGGAAGAATGGCGGATGGATAAGACCAATGCAGACTGTGTGGAAAACAGTGAATCTCACGTTGTGAAGATCATACATGTTAGTAGAGGGAAAAAACCCAAAGGCACAAGGAATTTAGGGACTCCTTTCAAAGTTGAAGTGAGTTTTCTTTTCATTATCTCCCAATCTACCCCTCCCTCCTTCCTGAAGGAAGGACTTGTCTCCAGAGATTTTTTCTTTCGCTTGATGAATTTCTGTTACATAGACTGGAAACCTCCTGAACTTACGAGCCACTTGATTCCAAAGGAGCAGCAAAGAGAGTTTTAGGAGCATCTTTTCTTCCTTTCACAGGGCGGCCAAGGTCACTGGATTTAGTGCTCTCCTGCAAGAGGCTTTTCTGGGCTAGAACACGTGTTCCCGGTACTTTGATCTCAATAAGATGTAGAAACCCCACGTGGGGCGATCACGGACTAACTCAACCCACACCCTCCCTCCCCTATCTAGCCCCAGACTCTGCTTTGATACTGGAAAAGATTTTGCCTTTTGAAATGCTACCCTCCAGTGGAGAGACAGGAAAGTGATTTGCTTTGAATGCTCCTGATTCTCCAATTTTATTTGGTGTAGGTAGTTCACAGTCAAGATTTATGTAGAGTCTAGTGAGCTTCAGAAACAGAAAATATCTCTTTTTAAAATGGATAATTTTAAAGCCAGAATAGTAGACAAATAGAAGACAATGGGAATATCATTTCATCATTTTTTTTTGTCTCCCCAAGAAGTGTGTTCCTGAGTAATGCTTGAATCCCCTACCTCCCCCCGCCCCCGTCTCTGTATGATTTTCCAGATCATGGGGCAGGAGTAAATAATTTGTTATGCAGCTACTTTTACCAAATTAAAGATGAGTGTTTCTGTTGTGTAGTATCTAATTTAGAATTCTTTGCTGGTACCGTATTGTAATGTTCTGCCATCAGGTCCTGGTTTACATGGAGCAAAGCCCGGACTACACCACATTATAATTGTATTCATTGGACCAATCTGGCAAGAACCCCAAAGAAAAGATCATGTTTCATCACATAAGTGACCTCAGAAATTACTAGAAAAACTTGAATTCACAGTTTCCAAATACTAAATAAAATATGCAACTAGTGCAGAGGGTATAGTTGTGGTGGGATATAGAATGAGGGTGTGTATGCTCACAAACATCAGCAAAGGTGAGGGGTGCTGGCCCTGTGACTAGTTGTTAGTATCTCAAACAGGAATAGTAGTGCAAATGCATTCTCTTTGTACACTTTTGTTCTGTGTCAGGTGTGCCGTAATCTAGATTCTTCAAATAAGATGATAACGACGGGATGATTCATGATAACAAGAATGTTAAAGGGATGCTCAAGGATCACAGGCTGTCGGGTAATTGTACAAGACATCTCATAACTCATGCAATTTATAAAACAATGTGGATTTCTTTCCAGTGGACTTGCTTCTTTAGCTTCAAGGAGATAAGAATAATTTTCTTCAACATTAGAATGGCATCATAGTCATTATATTGACTGGGAATATAGAATGGCCTTTTAAAATAACCAATTCTCCTAACACAGTCACCCAGAAGAAAAGCCTTGCCACAACTTATGAAGGGTAGAATCCAGAAGAGTGTGCCTGGAGTCTTGCCTTCTTTCTAGGTTATGACCCAAGTAAGAATTGCCAGTTAAAAGAGAGGGAAGCATAATGTTGGGTTGACCTGAGAGGTATAATGAACCTGAGACACCTCCAAGTATCCTTGAAGTTCACTGTTTCCAGCACAAATCAGGTTTCATTGAATCAGGATCCCTTGTCAAGGTGCACTGGGAATTAGTTGTAAGTGTTTCTTACGTATATGACAGAGATGGCATTAAGAGCTGAGTTTAACCAGATGAATAGAAATGTCCTCTATCCCTGAGGAACTTGGTTTAATAAGGATATAAGAGCCAGCAAAGGATATAATTTGATGAAATGTGCTAATGTAAAACTGCCTAGAAAATGCTGAAAGAAGAAAAGGGCAAGTACCTATAATTTTGATTTGTAAATGTAATTTCATAATTTGGTAATATCATCTAGATTGGGAAAAAGCTTTTTGAAAGTGTGTGACATTTGTGGAGGTTTCATTAACGAGTAGTGCTTTTCAAGGTTTATGAAGAATGACATGTAAAAGAAGATGCTGGACTGAGCTCATTTGTCTGAAATCATGCAGTAAAAATGGTCATGAGGATGAACAGTCACAGGGACTAGTAGAGGAGATATGTTCCTTTGCACAACTGAGAGCTATGGGAGGTCCTTAAACAGCAACGTGATCAAGTTAGATGTGTGCTTTAGACTGAGTCTGAGTGATGATAGTGTATTAGAGAGCTATGAACTAAGAGGTAGGCGATACAACTAAGAAATTCTTCTCAGAAATCAGTGGAAAGATAGTGAGCGTCTTGATCTGATAGCAATCAGGAAGTTGAGAAGCAGCATCTGATTAGAAGAGACTATTTTTTATTTTTTAAAACCAGTAACATGACTTGTGTGTTAGCCACTCTGACTGCAGAAATGCTCACTGTAACATTAGTTAGATCTTAGTGGGTCACAACTATGTTTGATTTGTTGTTCTTGGTATATTAATTTTGGGTCAGTTAAGTCTTGCTTGTTGAGGTTCTGCTCATGAACTATGGATCTGCTGCACATTATAGACTAAAATCTGAAAGAATATTAACTGGCATGTGCAGGACTAAATCATGTGATTGTATTTGTTTTCTGCTTTGATAGATACTCCCTAGCTACTCACAGCATTGCTCACAGCTAGTAATGTGGCCAAGTAAGGGCATAGGGAAGAACAGGATGTGTCCTTGGACTAAAGTGTAGTTGTTAACAAATGTCATTTCAGCTTCTCTACTTGACACTGTGCTTAAAGTGGCATTATTGAGGACAAGGTACATTAAGATGATTCTAAAATCTTGAAGAGGATCCATGGTGAAGACCTAGAAGAAATCAAGGATATAATATATTTTTCTTCTCTCCTTGCTCTTTTGTTTTGTACTGCAGGGCATGTCTTCAATAAACTAATTGTTAATATCAGCAATGTCCTTTAAATGATGTCCCTTTTTATCAGAGTAGCTGGCTATGCTTTGGTGGTGAAGGACCCATTCTTCTTAATGTCCTGTCACATGCCAGAAAGCTTTGATAACAAGGTACATATGACTTTTCCTAATGAGTTTTTATTCTGGTTTAATAGTCTCAACTCTGTGTGACTACAGAATAAGTGGAAATAAGTGAATCTAACCTATTGTATCAAAATATGTGACCTAACAGAATCCAGAAATGAAGTTTCCAGAACACCAAAAAGCTAGAAACATTCTAATGTTGGTTAACAGATCCAAAACCTTGTGTAGTCATTGCATTCTAGATTTGACTTTTGTTCCGCAGACATTAAAATGACCCCCAAACAAGCTGGATTTGGTATGGGGTATCAGGATAGTTGGGTTGTCTGAGTACTGTTGCGTTGTAATGACTATTTTACCACTTCCTATGAACTGAAATATTTATAATACATAACAACTGTTATATTATGCAGCAATTTATATTCTGAGGTGATATGGAATTTCTATTGAGTTTGTTCAGTGGTTGAAGAAATGTTTTCTTGGTTGTCTCGCAGATATTCTCATTATAGAAAGATGTTTATAGAACCTCCACATTCATTTACATAGCATCCAGAATAATTTGCATTTCTATCAACAGTGCATAACTGTTTCAGGAAGCCCACCAGAAAGGACTATTCAGACACAAAGGATAATCAATTTAAAGTTTTTATTCCAGCTGGATGGGGCTACATTTAGGTATTCAGGACTCAACTATAACACCCAGCATTTAGAATAAGGAGTTTTTAAAGGCAAAACCACATTCCAGCATCTTACTCTACAGCTGCAGGAGGAGGTTTTGTACAAGCAAGCAGTTTAACAGAAGCTAAGATAAGCAGTTAGCTACAGAGGGAGGTTCTACACAAGCTGGTGTTTAACAGAAGCTAAGATAAGTTAGCTGGAATATCTTGAGCTTGGGTCTTAGAATAGAGTTGGGTAAATTTCCACAAGTCTTCCCATCAAGGAGATTAAATTCTAATTAAAACTCAAATGGCTTTAGTAAGGATGCAAGATGAAGGAACCTCCACACTGTCTTGCCCTATCTTATTAGATTTCTTTTTCTCCATATCCACACACATCACTTTTTTGTTCCCTTTATTATAACTGTTCTGAATGGGGTAAAAATATAATTTCAACAGAGCTTTAATTTGCATTTCCATAATTGCAAAAATTTTGAATATTTTTGTTGGCCATTGGTACTTCTGACCATGCCTATTCATTTTTATATACTCACTTACTGAATGAATTATTTGTTCTTTTGATATTTAGCTTTTAAATTACTCATATATTTTGGTTTAATCATGTGTTAAATTAATAGCTAGGCATTTATCAAATCATCATAAAATAGTGATACTTGCATGCACATATTTATCATGGTGTTAGTCACAATAAAAAAGTTAAAACTAGATTCCACTCAGGGAAGCAGCCCCCATTTCCAGCAGGCACTCCCCTGGAACATGTAGGCTACTCTAGCCAGGGAAGCAGGTAGGCTAACTGCAGATCTTCACTTCTCTTTCCTCTCCTCCAAATCCAATATCCCAGTCTCATCCCTAGCTTGACAGCAGATCACCTGCTGAGTCCTCCTTTCCTCCATGCCCTTATCCCCAGTAGATCACACAGATATTCACCTCCTACTTTCCCTGCCCCCACCCACTACTTTATCTCAGACACTAACTCCAACAGACATTCCTTGGGAACCTGCAGGCAACTCCTTCCAGGAAAGCAGGCAGGCTAACTGCAGATCTGTACTCCTCCCTCTTTTCCTCTAAGACCAATCCTCAAGTCTCATGCCCCCAGCTAGGACAACCTCTTCTCACCCTCTGGCCTCATTCCCAGGGAACTAAGCAGATCCTCGTGGAACACATGGCATTCCTCCCTCCTGTGGACCCTCTCTGCACCTCCTTCCTAGTCCATCCCTATCCCTAAGTGTCAGCACCTAATACACAGAAGCACATTTACCTGGAACCTCCAGTGTGGTGGTTTGGAAGAGAATGACCCCCAAAGGGAGTGGCACTGTTAGGAAGTGTGGCTTTGTTGGAGTAGGTGTGGCCTTGTTGGAGGAAGGAGGTGGTCTTTGAGGATTCATATATGCTCAAGCTACAGCCAGGGACCTAGTCCACTTCCTGTTGCTTTGTGATCAAAATGTAGCCAGCACCACATCTGCTTGCATGCTGCAATACTCCCCACCATGATAATGGACTGAAACTCTGAACTATAAGCTACCCCAATGAAATGTTTTCCTTTATAAGAGTTGCTATAGTCATAGTGTCTCTTCACAGTAATAGAAATCCTACCTAAGATACCCAGTGACCATACCTATCAGGATATTAGAAGAATTTCCCACTAGACAACACACAGCTACCAAACTCTCGTAAGCACCAAAGAGGAAACAGAAACCAAAGAACAAAACACCCACCCAGCAAAGACCACAACAGATATGAGTGCTTAGAATTACAATTTTCCCAAATCCAGATGCATAGGAGCCAGCATAAAAACACAATTGATAGTAGTCAGGACAACTTCTCCACTACAACACAGCAACCCTTCCAAAACAGACCTTGAGTATTACACCATAGCGGAAGCACAAGAAAACAGCCTTTATGAACATAATAGAGATCTTTAAAGGGAAAATGAATACACCCTTACAGAAATACGTGAAAACACAAACTGTTTTTTTTCAAGAGTTTCATTTTTATTTTCATTAATATGTGTGTGTATGTGTATGAGCACGTGCATCTGTGCTTGCACATGTGTGCATGTGCCTCAGAAGCTAAAAGAAGGTGTACCCTGGAGCTAGAGTTACAGGCAGCTGTAAGGGGCCTGACATGGGTGTCAGGAACTGAACTTCAGTCTACTGAAAGAGCAGCTAATGCTTTTTGCCCATGAGCCATCATCTCTCCAGCTCCTTTTTACAACCTTTTAGTCATCTCTTCTGCAATGGTCCCTGAGGGGGTATAACAGATGTCTATGACTAACAGTTGGGCCACTATACCTTAGCAGCAGTCACCTATTCTCAGGAGAGTCAACTATAACTATGAGTCTCTAAGACAAACTATCCTTTGCAGAAAGTTTATTTCCATGTCTGACCGAAGCTGATGGCAACAGCGACAAATTGGCAGAAGCACAAATGTTTAGTCGGCAGTTTGATAGGCACAGCACATCAACTCAACAAAACAATAACAGTTGCTTGCCTACTGAGGCCGCCGAGTGCTGCAAACCCTCCTGCATGTGCCAGGTCTCATCAGAACAGACACAACGCTGAAGATAAAACATTTCAGGTCTGAAGGCTTCCGTAAGTACTTCTAACAGTTAAAACTTTTGATGAAGCGATGCTAATGGCCGCCTCACTGATTTGATGGTGGAGGCAAACACATTTAGAGTAAAAATCTATGATTGACATTTCCCAGCCAGTTCACATTAAATAACTCACTGATGTAATGCTTTCAAAAGAGGTAAAATGGGTTTGCATGACTTTTTACATTCCCCCAGGATAATGGAAATTTTATATATATAAAATTGTGTTTATATATTTATATATAATTGTGTTTATATATATATAAAATTATATATAATTGTGTTTATATATATATATATATATATGAATGATTGTGTTTCAGTAAGTCCATGTAGACAATTCCCTGAAACTCAACAATATCCTTATTCTTCATTAACTATAGGCACTCAGCAAACACACTCAGCTATGTCCATCCTTACCCAGAAAAATCTAAGATACATCACCAGACATATTTATAAAAAATACCCAGACCGCATGAGTATTTTGCTTTTTGCAAGGGTTAAATGAACAGGTGGGACAATCACACAAAGCCCAAACTATTTTATCTCTTTTTAAACAGCAGTGATGAATTTATCAAAAGTAGACTAAAACATATGTACATTTTTAGTCCAGTACACGTTGTGAGCTACATCTGCATATACAGCTAGTAGTGCTATTGATTCTAATAAACAAACAGTTCGTTTAACCCACACAGCAGCTCGGGGACGTTGTTAGTGTCTTCTCTCTTTTCAGACGAGGAAACCGAGATGGGGAAGTTAATCGGTCTTCCCAGAATCACAGTGTGCTGGTGGTAGAGCCAGGCTTGTAGTCGAGGCCTCGTGGCTGAAGAAGAATGGACACAGTTAACTGCTTTAAATACTTTCTCACTAGGATGATGTGAACTGTGCCCACGAGTTCAGCACATAAGAAGCACCAGTGCTGGCTGGTAGCTTGTTGGAAAGGCAGAGTCTCAAGTCCCACCAAGTCGTGTGTACTTTAGACTCTTAGGTGAGCCGCATCGAAGTCAAATCTGCAAGTGACATCTGCAAGAACCCACATCATTGTTTCAATTAGTGATGACAAACACACATGCAAGCTAAGGGACATAGGACAGAAGAATACACATTTACCTTCGTTTAACTACTTTGAACTTTACAAGTAATTAAACACACACATCCCCTATAATGCCTGTGAATAGTCGTCTACTACTATAGGAACTACTGCCTCAGCTCAGTCACTGACTTTCCCCTGGGATATCTCAATCACTGCTTGTCTCAAGGCTGAAAAGAAATGTTATTATTCTAAAGAAAACTTACTTTAGTCAATGTATTCAAACTCAGTCAGTAGCTTTACCTAGACTGTGACTTTTTTAATTTAAATTTTTAATTTTTTTTGAGATTTTTAACCACAAGTTTTACATTGCTTCCATTTCCTCCCTCTGTCCTCTCCAACACCTCCCCTGTTGCCTCGTTTCTTCTTAAATTCATGGACTATTATTCTTTAACATTGTTTTATTTATATGTGTACATATAACTTATATACACATACACACATGCACACACTGCCTATCTATATATCTCTCCATATATATCTCCACTGAGTCCACTTAGTGTTGCTCATATGGACATGTGTTTAGGGTTTTGGGGTTGGGTAGCCTATCAGGGGTCTCATCCCTAGAAAAGACTGATTCTCCATCTCTCAGTAGCCTTGACTGACTATAGCTTTTCATCTAGGGGTGTGGCCTTGTGAGATTTCTCCCATCTACATTGTCATGTGTGGTGATATTGTGTTTCCCAAAATATTGTGTACCCTAATAAACTTATCTGGGGTCAGAGAACAAAACAGTCACTAGACAGACATAGAGGCCAGAAAATGGTGGCACACACATCTTTAATTCTAGCATTCCAGAGGCAGAGATCCACCAGGATCTCTGTGAGTTCAAGGCCACACTTGAAACAATCCAGGCATGATGACTCATGCCTTTAATCCCAGGAAGTGATGACAGGAAGCAGAAAGGTATTTAAGGCGAGAGGACAAGGAATTAGAGTCTGGTTGAGCTGTTAAGCTTTTGAGCAGCAGTTCAGCTGAGATTCATTCTGGATGAGGACTCAGAGGGTTCCAGTCTGAGGAAAAAGGATCAGCTGAGGAACTCTTGAGGTGAGGTTAGCTGTAGCTTGTTTTGCTTCTCTGATCTTCCAGCATTCACCCCAGTACCTGGCTCCAGGTTTGATTTTATTAACAAGACCCTTTAAGATTCATGCACCAGTCATGCCAACTTCTGTTCTCATTAGCCAGGCCTTGGTTTGGCAGCCACATTGTTGGGGTTGTGTGTGCTCAGCTTCCCTGTCATGTCTAGAAGACATTATCTCATAACAGGTGTCCTGGTCCTCTGGCTCTTACAATCTTTCCGCCACCTTTTCTATGATTTTCCCTGAGCCTCAGGTGCAGGGGTCATGTTGTAGATGTGTCAGTTGGGGTTGGGTAACTTGTCCTATCTTACAGTTTTTAAGATCTTACAGTTTTTAAGATCATCACAGTGTAAAAAGCTAGATCTTAATTTTAGGAACATGAGTTTAAATTTCTTAGGTGTTAACAAGCAGCACTGTAAGTTAATTAGTTGGTCCATGGTCCTGGTTAATTCATCAAATAACTCTCTCTTTGCTTTATATGAACAATTACTTGTTTAATGGGTAAAACATCCAAGAACACTATAACATGGTATGAAATATATCTCAAGAAACCCTACATTTTGCTCCAACTATATATGAGCCTTACCATAATTTATATAATTCTTTATAATTTCTATTTTAAAAGACAATTTAGAATAATCTTGTGAGAGGTTGAGTGGAAAAATTTGGTCCCATATAGTAGAAGAGAAAGGCTATTTCATCTAAGAGAATAAGCATGGATTGAACAGTTGGAAGTAATCTTCATATTGCCTTAGACTTCCAGGAAACCATAGGAAGGTAGGAAAGAGAAATGGTGAGAAAGGATAAAGAATGCAATGTATGTAATGATGAAAGAAAAGAAACTGGAAGGGAATAGCCACATATTTAAAACTCAGTGCTTTCTGCTCCTTATGCCAGACCAGAAGCAGCCACTGTGGAGTGCAGGGTCCAAGGAAACTATCAGCAAAGACTTACAATATTCCTTACTCATAGTAGAGCTTATCTTACCCCCTCAAGCCTCTTCCACATGGCACTTCATGGAGCCTGCTGGAGCCAAAGGGATCAGAGAACTTCACCTTTCAACTCAACAGATGCAACAATTCACTTCTTAAATATTCCTTTTATTTCCTATCAGGTATGGAATCTCCACTCTTGAACACACGTCTCATGGTGGGTTTGCTTTTGTTTGTCTATTGCTCAGTTAGGTTTAGGATTGTTCACGTTTCTCCACCAGTTTACTGTAAGGCATTCTTACAGCGTTCTCTACTCACATCTCACATGCTTCCTTTCTTATTCCTATGCATTTTCTTCTTTTCATCCTTATCCTCTCCTTTTTAACTTCTTAATTATAAACTATTGTAGCTTTACAAATCTCTAAAACCTGGTAACCCTAACAATAACCCAGCTTTTCTCTCCTATTTTAATAATCTCTGTTTTTTTTCTTTTCAAAGTTGATCTAATACTTAATCCTTATACTTATCTACCATACTTCTCTCTTACTCCCAATTTTATTAACTAAAATCTGGTTGTATGTCATAATAATCTTGGTTGTTTATACCTCAGTGGTTATTGACATCAAAGGGGGCACTGTCACTATTTGGCTAGCATGATATCTATATAGTGGAAATATTAAAAAAAGAGGTTGTATTCATAGGTACAATCATACTCGGGGAGATATTATAGAAATTATATCAAGCATCCTTCATTCCAAGATTGATGAGCTATTTTCTGAAATATATACTTATGTCTACTACATCCAAGTCTTGCATGAATGTTCATACATCAACTAAAAGAATATAGCTGTTTAAAAGGCATAAACAAACCAAAGAAACAACATACAACATGTAAATCTCACCACAGCAACACAAGAAAAATGAAAAGTCAAGATAGTATAACTTCTCAAAAAAAATCAGTAATCCTATAGTCATGGTAGCAAGTGAGAGTCAGATGAGATCCCAGACAGAACAACAGTAAGTAGGCTGAAATAAATCAAAGAAGAAAATAAGCTCCTGTAGAGAACACAAACACATCAATGAAATAAAGAAGGTGATGTAAGATTTGAAAGAGGGGTTCAATAAAGGAATAGTAATACTGAAGAAAGGCAATCTGAAATGTCAGAAATATAAAACACAGTTGTGGAGCAAAAGGTCCGTGGGAAGTTCCATCAATAGAACGGATCAAGGAGCGAGCAGACTATATGGATTTCAAGACAAGGTGGAAGAACTAGATCCATCCAAAAAATATAAAGAAAGGTACTAGTGGGAACTCCGGGATATAGGCCTCACCCCGAAAGGAGCAAATTTAGAGTGTGTAAATGAATAGAGGTCCAAAGGCTGAGTCAGCATTTCTAGAAGAATAAAGGTAGAAATCTCAGAGGTGGGAAAAGAAATGCCAATCTAGATCCAGGAGGCATCCAGGATTCCAAACATGTAAGACCAGAAAAAAACTTCCTTTTTTTTCATATTATATAAGTAAAACACTAAATATTCAACACAAAGTGAGCATGCTGAAGACCGGCAAGAGAGAAACACTGGTCACATATAAAAGCAGGACCATCGGAATGACAGCAGCCCATTCAACTGAAACTTTAAAGTCCAGGGGGGTCTGGACGGATATATTTCAAATTCTGAAAGACAACAACTACCAACCCATGCCACTCTACCCATCAAAGCTGTATGTCATAATTGAAGGAAAAACAAAACTTTCAATGATAAAAATAGGCTAAAGGAATTTAGTAACACTAAGAGAGCTTTACAGAAAAACCTGGAAGGAAATTTTCAGATTGAGTATAAAAATAAACCCATATGCAAGTTTCAATAATAACTCTGAATATTAATAGTCTCAGTTCACTCATTAAAAACCACAGACTAGTAGACTGAGTACAAAAGCAGGAGCCATCCATTTTTCTGTCTCCAAGGTATTTACCTAACCACAAAAGAGAGACAGTACCTTACAGCGAAATGATGGAGAAAGGTATTGCAAGCAAATGGATCCATGAAGCAAACAGGTGTTGCTGTTCTAATATTTGACTAAACAGACTTTAAAACTATTGAGCAAAGATAAAGATGGTCACTTCATATTGATTAAGGTAACAATCCATCAAGAGGACATGGCAGTTGCAAACATATGGTGCAAAGACAGGTGCATTCAATTTCATAAAGCAAAACTATTAGACTATAGAAGCTCACAGGTGAGAAACTCTGGGCTTCCAAAGTGTTGGAATTTTTAAGTTTTAGGAGACCTTTTGAATTGGACTGTGTTTTATATTATAAAAAATAGCAACATGACACACTGGGACTAAGGGGTGGAAAGTTATGGTTTAAAAGTGATATGTTTGTGTGTCAGGTTAACTAGGGATGGTGTTGTGACAGTTCTAAATGTTATTTTATAAAATACACTATAATTTATGAAAAGGCCCTAAATGAGAGATCATGTTGACTTGTGCATGTTTGTGGAGGCTTGTCTTCATTATACATACTTGATGGATAAAGTCTCAACTCATTGTGAGCAGTACCATGCCCTGGTTTTGGGCTTTAGATTGCACAAGAATAGAGAAAGATAGGTTAGTACTAAATATGCATGCACTAATTTCTCTCTGCTCTTGGTTGTAGATGTGGCCAGCTGCTTCAAGATCCTGCTACTGTAACTATCCTGATAGGACAGACTGTAACCCAAAACAATAAGCCAAGTAACTTCCTTTCTCCTCTAAGTTTCTTTTTGTATTTTATTACTTTTCTAAAATAAAGTTTTGATACAAATTAAAATATATATAATAAGGAGAATAAGTAGTTTGAACACAGGTACCATGCATGGGTAGACAATGCTTCCTCCAGAAGGCACATGTTATTAAATAAAACACAGTGCTAAGAGTGGGATACCTTCCTATTGGTCGGGGAGGGCCCAGAGGCATCCCCACAAAACATAGGCTGTTGCCTTGCTCTTGGTTTTCTACTGGAATTGCATGGTAAGACTTTATGGTTGCAGTTATAATACACTTTCACACACTTGCATAGTGCCAAAGGTGCTATGCGGGCTACTTGGGGGGGGGGAAAGCATCAATGGCATTACTCTGAATGCTATAATACCAAACTGCCAGGGAAGCTGCATCTACTGATGCAGCAGTGGCATGGCAGTTACAGGATTGTCAATTGCTTTCTTATTGGACTTGAACTCTGCTCCACAGGAGAGAAGTCACATGTTGTACTGTAAACTTGGTCAAAAGCCAACAGCTAAAGTGGTCATAGGCTTGGGGGCAGGCTACTGTTGTTTTGCTATAGACTGTCAAATTAATTTCTATATACTTATGTTTTTACCCATAGATTTGTGCCTTGGCAAGAGAACTTTCTTTTTACAATGGGATAAAGTTAATATAGTAACTCATAATTGGTTAAAGCACTGAGAATAAGTGACTGTGATTGCTTATCTGTGGTGAAACAACTGTATCAATACTTCTAAGGTGTAACTGAAGAGGCAATAGAATAAATATAGGAGTCAGAAGGAGAGGAGGGCTGTGAAATGCTGTTTTTTTTTCAGACGTGATATGGCTATAAACTCACTGCTGCTAGGGTGGCCTGCATAAGATCTCCACAATATCAAGCCAATAAGATTTCAATATTTCAGCAAACAGCATTAATTGCACTCAGTGAGTTACAAAGAATAAGAAAGAAAAGAAAAGAAAAAATGGAAAAGTACATGAAGATGGGAGGGTGGCTTAGTGACATTTCTATTGCTGTGATAAGGTACCATGATCAAGGCAACTTACAAAATAAAGGGGTTATTTGGAATCTACAGTTTCAGAAGATTAGTTAGAGTCCATGATCATCATGGCAGGGAGCATGTCAGCAAGTGGGTAGGAATGGCTCTAGATATAAGCTGGGAGCTTACATCTTGATCCACAAGCATGAGGCAGAAGGAGCTAACCTGGAATGGCATGGGCTTCAAAGCCTGCCCCCAATGACACATCTCCTCTAACAAGGCCACATCTCCTAATCCTTCCCAAACAGTTCCACCAATAGAGACCAATGTTCAAGCATTAAGCCTATAGGGCCATTCCCATTCAAACTCCCATAGAGGGATATATGTTAGGGGGGTATTTAGAGGGTAAAGAGAAGGAATTTGGAGGTGAATATGGTCAAGATACATTGTGTACATGTGTGAAATTGTCAAAGAATAAATAAAATATACTTAAAAAAATCCTTCAGATGCCATAGTTCACTTAATAAATAGTGCAGTGCCAGGAATGGGATCCTTTCCCTCAAGTTGTCAGAGGTGTCTTAGAGACCTTCCAAACAATATAGGTAATTGCTGTCATCCTTGGTGGCCCACCAGAATTTGATGGTAAGACCCTAGTGTTGAAGACACCACATACTTCAGTCAGAAGACATGAGAAATAAATGTATTTTATATTATATATATGTATAGATACACACACACACACACACACACACACTAAAATATTGACTGGGAAGGTTTTTCTCTGATGTTTAGCTCTCAGAAAGTACTATGTAGGATGCTGGAGGAGAAGTCCTTGAACTTAGTACTATTTTATTAACTAAATGGATGCAATACCAAAATGACTTCTAAATACTTATTTCTATACCTATGCAGCTCTTTGTTCTCATCAGAGAATTTTTTTTGGGAGGAGATACAGGAGGTAGTAGTTAATGCAGAAACTTACAACTAGTCTGAATGCAGAGAATTGTTTGTGGAGTGTTCGGTTATAAATAAGATATGCATATCATACTCCCTAATCCCAAGGCTCAGCGACCATCACAGAAGTGGGGAGCAGAAAGACGATAGAAGCCAGAGGTCAGGGAGGATCAGAGTGACACAGTGTCTTTAGGACATAACAGGACTGCTACACTCATGAACTTGTAGCAGCTGTGCTTAATTAACTGCAGAACAAGCTAGTCGACATTTTAGCATGGAGGCTAGAAGGGCTGAAAAGCTCCTACTTCTAGCTGAGGAGCTATGGACAACTGATGGTTACTAAGGAAAGGAGAGTTAGTTTCCTTTAAGGGTGTGGCTCCTGATAGGTTGTTCATGCTCCAGTGGATGGCCCCATACTCGTAAGTATGTGAGAATCACAAATTTGACAAACTGAGATTTTATATATATATATATATATATATATATATATATATATATATATATATATATATATATATAATATATATATATATATATATAACATGAAATTGGGAGGAGGCCTAGAGGGTGGATCCTAGATGAGTTATGGTGAGGAATGGGGGATAAATATAATCCATACACATTACATGATTATGTAGAATTCTCATATAATTAACAAAAACATTTGATTTAAAAATGAGAAGAATCAGTGTGCATTCTTCGCTGATAGTACTCATTGAGATTTAAGTCTAAGTGTGTGAAACTGTGTAAGTAAAGAACGCTCAGATTTTCAATTGCTCCTCTACTAGGGCTGGGACTTTGTGCTTATCTCCATATTCCAGGGCAAGTTCCACACCCTAGAATATTTGGGCAGCACAATTAGACTTGATGGGTTACACACACACTCATACACACACACACACACACACACACACACACACACACACACACACACACAAAGTTGTGTGAAAAGGGAGTTGAGGTGGATCTGGGGAGGTGATGAATATGATCTAAATACATTGTATGGAGCCGGGCGGTGGTGGCGCACGCCTTTAATCCCAGCACTCGGGAGGCAGAGCCAGGTGGATCTCTGTGAGTTCGAGGCCAGCCTGGGCTACCAAGTGAGCTCCAGGAAAGGCACAAAACTACGCAGAGAAACCCTGTCTCGAAAAACCAAAAAAAAAAAAAAAAAAAAAAAGAAAAATACATTGTATGGAACTGAAAAAAAGAATGCTCATATTTCAGCCTCCATTTGTGCAACAGATAATATACAGTAAACTAACATTTAGGGAATAATGTCATTAAAATATGAAGCTATTGCTACAGCCCAATGTATTGGCTGGGAAGACTTATGGTGTTATATCAGGCAATGTCCAAATGATCAAACTGTGTATTGAAATGACCATGACAAAGTAGAGAAGGAAAACAGATTGTAATCCATATTATTTATAAATATTTATTTAATGCTGGGTCCTGTCTGACTATGAGACAGTCCTTGAAGGGAGAGGTGAAGATTAAGAAATAATAGATATGAAAAATAGAGATGTATGATGTAAAAGAAAAAGACAGAGACAGAATAGCATCGGGAGGACTCTGGGTCAATACCACAGTTTCCCTGAGTTTCTTCCTCCCGGGCTTTTTATACACCAGCAAGAGAAGAGGCAAAAGACCTTCCCCTTTCAAGGTCATCATGCTTCAAGGTACAAAGTACAAACAAGTGTAAACACTTCCTTAATTCTCAAAACATCTAGTATCCTTGAAGTATTTTGGCCTTAACATCCTATTACGCAGCCTTGTGGGGCAAAACAAGCTCAGACTCTGATCTTGAGTCAAGATGGAATAAGGGCACACTATAGAGTCTCTGTGAGCCTCCACAATTTAATGCCTTATTTTCCCTTTTTCTGGATCATATTTCAGAATATTAAAAATATTTAATTCACTAGTTTGTTCTTCTCAAATCATTTATTTAGAACAACTTCACTGTCTTGACACTGTGTTCTATATCACAACAGAGAGTCAGAGACAGGCTGCAGGTACCAAGAACAGAAAGTATGAGGGTAGGAGGAGACTGATTGAATAGCTGGACTTTGGAGCAAGGTCTGTGTCCCTATCAATAATCATCTCCATTACTTTTTAGTCTGATTCAAGTTCATTATAAGCATGTGTCTGCTGCTATCCTTGCATTCTCTGTGTCTGTTAAAGCATAAGGCAGCAGGAACAGAGTTCTGATCTCCTTTCTCTGTTTTGTACACAGAGATCAGGAACTCTGTCACCACTGATATGTGACACCATACAAATAAGTTAGGCATTGTACAGTATTTCCTGCTTTGTATGCCTTTTTCACAGGGCACTCCATATAACCCCAAATCAGTGTGGCTGTGTATTACATCTCCATCCTGTCTTGGAAGTCTTTGACAGCCTCTGTGTACATGCCCAATGTAAAACCACAGGGTGGAGCTGAGCATTTGAGGTCTTCTCTGCTCTGGTCAAGCATCCAACTCAAAAACTCAAAGTTAGTAACTGTTACACTCTTATGCTTCCGAAACAGAATAAGATATATGGATTAAGGACACTCTGAGACAACATACTGCCTGTCCCATGGTCACTTGTACAAGTCAATAAATTATCATTAGGGTTCCTGAGCTGAAATATGGCCATGTAGTGGGTAGTCATTCCAGCTTGGATCTGGAAGCTCCAACCCCCATTGAGACTCTGGCAACTGTCACGCCTACGAGGCGGGGCGAGGGGAGGTGCTGGAAACCTGAGAGCTGGATGGGCAAGGGCTCGCTCGGGGCGCGCGCTCTCTGCGCCTGGACCCTGGATGGTGGAGATTGATTGTGCAGAGCTCCAGAGAACACCGCTGGATTGCTAGACGCCTTCCCCAGACCCCCGCGACCTATCCATTCTTTCATTTGTAAGTCATCCACTAAATAAATCTTCCTTTTAACTACGTGGAGTGGCCTTTATAATTTTCCCCAATATCTGGCGCCCACGTGGGTCAAATTCCAAAGGTCTGGGCGGCTCCTGCCCTCAGCCTGTTCCCCGGCTGGCGGGTACCTAAACCCGCCTGCAAAGTTCCATATAACCAGTCCATTCCCGAAAAGGGGAGCAGCTAGTCCGGTCTCAGCTCCCTAGCTTAGCCCCGAGACCAGTGAAAAACCGCTGCGAGTGAGGTATCCGCACCCGGCTCCCGGCCATCCCGCCATCTGCCTCCAGCTGCCGCCAGCCAAGGTCGCCAGCAGGCCCTGCTTTGGAGCTGTACCAGCACCGCCTGCTGGTTGAAAAGCGCTACTACACCCCCCATACCACAGAAAGGTAAGATAAGCAAACCAGCATTTTATTTCAAGTAAAAGTACTTGATAATTTTACATCTTAAAATTGACTAACAAATTTTGAGTAATTCTTGTAATATGGCTGACAACATTACCTCACAAGAATTTAAAAACCTTTTTGCCTGTATGATGAATGACATTCTCCTGGAAATATATGACCTTCCTCAGGCATATTTGGCCTGTACCATTTTGGCATTCATCGTAATAATTCACACAGTGTTCAAACACTGCTTTAATAATAAGAACAAAGATGAGTCATTATTGGGACTGATACAGGCTTTAAAAGATAGCAATGAAGACTTACAGAAAAAGAATCTCTTTCTGGAATCTGCTTTCAAAGATAGCAATGAAGGCTTACAGAAAAGGATTCTCTTTCTGGAATCTGCTTTAAAAGATAGCAATGAAGACTTACAGAAAAAGAATCTCTTTCTGGAATCTGCTTTAAAAGATAGCAATGAAGACTTACAGAAAAAGAATCTCTTTCTGGAATCTGCTTTCAAAGATAGCAATGAAGGCTTACAGAGAAGGATTCTCTTTCTGGAATCTGCTTTAAAAGATAGCAATGAAGACTTACAGAAAAAGAATCTCTTTCTGGAATCTGCTTTAAAAGATAGCAATGAAGACTTACAGAAAAAGAATCTCTTTCTGGAATCTGCTTTCAAAGATAGCAATGAAGGCTTACAGAAAAGGATTCTCTTTCTGGAATCTGCTTTAAAAGATAGCAATGAAGACTTACAGAAAAAGAATCTCTTTCTGGAATCTGCTTTAAAAGATAGCAATGAAGACTTACAGAAAAAGAATCTCTTTCTGGAATCTGCTTTCAAAGATAGCAATGAAGGCTTACAGAGAAGGATTCTCTTTCTGGAATCTGCTTTAAAAGATAGCAATGAAGACTTACAGAAAAAGAATCTCTTTCTGGAATCTGCTTTAAAAGATAGCAATGAAGACTTACAGAAAAAGAATCTCTTTCTGGAATCTGCTTTCAAAGATAGCAATGAAGGCTTACAGAAAAGGATTCTCTTTCTGGAATCTGCTTTAAAAGATAGCAATGAAGACTTACAGAAAAAGAATCTCTTTCTGGAATCTGCTTTCAAAGATAGCAATGAAGGCTTACAGAAAAAGAATCTCTTTCTGGAATCTGCTTTCAAAGATAGCAATGAAGGCTTACAGAAAAAGATTCTCTTTCTGGAATCTGCTTTCAAAGATAGCAATGAAGGCTTACAGAAAAAGAATCTCTTTCTGGAATCTGCCTTCAAAGATAGCAATGAGGACTTACAGAAAAAGATTCTCTTCCTGGAATCTGCCTTCAAAGATAGCAATGAAGGCTTACAGAAAGAGATTCTCCTTTTGGAATCTGCTTTAAAAGATAGCAATGAAGACTTACAGAGAAAGAGTCTCTTTCTGGAATCTGCCTTCAAAGATAGCAGTGAGGGCTTACAGAAGAAGATTCTCTTTCTGGAATCTGCTTTAAGAGATGGCAAGGAAGACTTACAGAAAGAGATTCTCTTTCTGGAATCTGCTTTCAAAGATAGCAATGAAGGCTTACAGAAAAAGATTCTCTTTCTGGAATCTGCTTTAAAAGATAGTAATGAAGGCTTACAGGAAAAGATTCTTTCTCTAGAATCTGCTAATCAGGATTTACAAAACAGGCTTGTACCCAAAATTGATTTTATTGATAATAAATATGAATATCTAATGGATAGAACACTAACTCTCCAGAGTGAAGTTATGGCTACTCAGACATTGCATAAGGAAGAAAGATTATCATTAATTGATAAGATAAGGTCCATGGAATCATGTGCTTCTGAGGAAAATAAAAATGTCTATGATTCCATGAGAAATCTGGAGTCCCTTGCACGAGAGGAGGTTCACTCCCTAGAACAGACCCTAGGTGCTCGTTTGCAAGCCCTAGAAGAAACTCTCAGTAAACATGACAAGGGAACTAATAAGCAGAAGGTCAAGAC
Organism: Peromyscus maniculatus bairdii; assembly: GCF_049852395.1. NCBI lineage: Eukaryota > Metazoa > Chordata > Mammalia > Rodentia > Cricetidae > Peromyscus > Peromyscus maniculatus. The sequence goes on along the minus strand of NC_134860.1, from coordinate 51,358,321 downwards.
CATAGAGGTTGTAACATCTCCAAACAGCTCTCATACAATGGCTTATCCTGTTATCGTCCATGAGAAGCCAGCAGATGACACACACCCAGAGCCATATATGACATATACATTACAACCAATTTCAACAAGGGACTTTAAAAATATAAAGGAAGCAGTAGTTACGTATGGGATACAATCCACATACGTAAAACAGATGTTAAATTCATGGTCTACCTCACATAGAATCATCCCAGATGACTGGCATCAGTTAATTTCAGCTGTTCTAGAATATAGCCAGCAGCTACAGTGGAAGAGCTGGTTGAGAGAAGAGGCAAAAAATTTAGAACAACAAGGTAAACTCAGAGGTTTTGTGATCTCCCAAGATCAAATACTTGGTGAGGGATGTTTTGCTGACAGGAATGTACAAGCCACTTATGATGAGCATACAATATCCCTATGCCGTACAGCAGCTCTAAATGCTTGGGAAAAAATTCCAGAACCTGGAAAACCAACTGAGGTATACACAAAGATATTTCAGGGACCACATGAATCTTTCACTGATTTTTTACAAAGGCTGAACACAGCTATAACAAAAGCTATATCAGATAAAAAATTAAGAAAAGTATTAACTGAGTCCTTGGCATTCGACAATGCTAATGCAGAATGCAGAAGAATACTTACACCACTAAAGATCAGATCAGCTCCTTTGGAAGAATGGATTCAGTACACTAATGGTGTTCAGTCTCTTAACTACAGTAATGAGGCTTGGATAGGAGAGACAAATCCCAGAGGTGAAAGAAGGCCCCGTGTTACCAAATGTTTTAAGTGTGGTACACCAGGGCATATAAGTAAAAACTGTACGTGGGGTACTCCTAGGAGTAATACTCCTTCTAGGAATAGCCTAAACAGGAGACCCCAACCACCTCCTGGATTATGTAGAAGGTGTGGCAAAGGCCAACATTGGACCAATGAGTGCAGATCAAAAATAGATATACGAGGCAACCCTTTACTGGCGGGAAACGCCTCAGGGGGCCTCTTGCAGGCCCCCAAATCAAATGTAGTACGAACATTCCCAGCCACTGTGGAAGAAATTCCTCTCCAGGACAACTGAATAAACCAATGCTTAATGTAAAAACCGATACTGCAATGGATGATAAAACAGCTTTGATAGATGGATCACAGTTTACAAAGAACACTGTAAAACAAATATTTTGGCAGACTTCCATAAATGAACAAAGACCAAAGCTTAGAATTCGAATTAATGGCCTGGTTCTGGAGGGCCTGGTAGACACAGGTGCAGATGTGACTATAATTACACCAAAATCATGGCATCCGAATTGGCCTCTTCAAGAGGTAGATGTCCAACTGTTAGGGATTGGCACCCTATCTCAGATAAAACAGAGTTCGAGATGGGTTGAATGCATAGGGCCAGAAGGACAGAGAGGAAGGCTGAAGCCATATGTAGCAAATGTAGCAGTAAATCTTTGGGGCCGAGATCTGTTACAACAGTGGAATACCCAGATTAAAATTCCTACACTTTCAGAAAAGGAATACAGACCAATGCATGTTTCTAGGAATAATATCATAACATGCTATAAAAATCAGTCACCAACCATTCAGGCTGTTCACAAACAGAGCACGACCGTTGTTGAACTCTCAGAAGTACCAACTGCCTTACCTTTAAAATGGCTAACTAATAAACCTGTCTGGGTTGGACAATGGCCTTTGACAAAAGAGAAGCTACAAGCTTTAGAACAGCTGGTTCAAGAGCAGTTAAATGCTCAACACATTGAAGAATCTACCAGTCCTTGGAATTCTCCTGTATTTGTTATTAAAAAAAAATCTGGTAATTGGAGAATGCTGACAGATCTGAGAGCTATTAATAAAGTAATTCAGCCAATGGGCTCCCTACAGACTGGGATCCCCTTGCCCTCTATGCTACCAAAAGAATGGCCTATAATAGTTATTGACTTAAAAGACTGTTTCTTTACCATACCCTTACAGGAAAATGATAGAGAAAAGTTTGCCTTCACAGTACCTAATTATAATAATTCTCAGCCAGTCAAGAGATATCAATGGAAGGTCCTCCCACAGGGAATGTTAAACAGCCCTACTTTGTGTCAATACTTTGTGCAGAAACCATTAGAGATAATTCGTGTAAAGTTTCCACAATCCATAATTTATCACTATATGGATGATATCCTATTAGCTGATCCAAAGTTAGATACATTAGAAAGCATGTTTGAAGAAGTAAAAAAAGTTTTGCCTCGCTGGGGACTGCAAATTGCTCCTGAAAAAATACAAAGAGGAGATTCTATTAATTACTTAGGATATAAGATAGAGCTACAAAAAATTAGACCCCAAAAGGTACAACTAAGAAGAGATAGATTGAAGACTCTTAATGATTTTCAAAAGTTATTAGGAAGCATTTCCAACTTACTGGGTATCATGGGAATACCCAAAGATGGACTAAAAAATTTGGCTAATACTCTAGAAGGGGACAAAGAATTAAATAGTCCAAGAGAATTATCAGCCGAAGCTGAGAAGGAATTGGCTCTAGTAGAAAAGACAATTCGAGAAGCACATGTGGATCGTGTGGATCCAGAACTTAAATGCATTCTTGTCATATTCCCTTCCAGACATTCCCCAACAGGTATTTTGATGCAGAGGGAAGATATTATATTGGAATGGATATTCCTACCACGTAAACCAAATAAGAAATTAAAGACTTATATAGAAAAGATCTCTGATTTGATTCAAAAGGGTAAATTAAGACTTCGTCAGTTGACAGGAATGGACCCAGCAGAAATTGTAGTACCATTAACTAATGAGGAAATTTCATCACTATGGAAAGATAATGAATACTGGCAGAGAGCCTGCAGTAACTTTTTGGGAGAGATTAACAACCACTATCCCAAAAGCAAGAGAATAGAATTCATAAAGAAGACTGAATGGGTCCTTCCTCACATTGTACGACAAAAGCCAATTTCTGGAGTCCTCACATTCTACACTGATGCAAATAAATCAGGGAAAGCAGGATATAAATCAGGAGACTTAAGTAAAGTGGTACAAAGTCCATATAGCTCTGTACAAAAGGCAGAACTGTATGCCATTCTTATGGTACTGATGGACTTCACAGAACCCCTCAATATAGTCACTGACTCTCAATATGCAGAGAGAGTTGTTTTACATATTGAAACTGCTGAATTTATTCCTGATAATACAGAATTAACTTCATTATTCATACAATTGCAGGAAATCATCAGAAAAAGGGAACATCCTATATATATAACACATATCAGATCCCATACAGGTCTACCAGGACCTTTAGCACAAGGTAATGATGAGATTGATCAGTTACTAATAGGTAATGTACTAGAAGCTTCAGAATGTCATAAGAAACACCATGTAAATAGCAAAGGTTTGAAGAAGGATTTCTCCATCACTTGGCAACAGGCTAAGGATATTGTGAAAAAATGTCCTACTTGTTCCATCTATAACCAAACTCCATTACCTGCAGGGAGTAATCCAAAAGGTATACAAAGAAATGAAATTTGGCAGATGGATGTGTTTCATTTTGCAGAATTTGGAAGATTAAAGTATGTACATCATACCATTGACACCTATTCAGGATTTCAATGGGCAACTCCTATGAGTTCTGAAAAGGCTGATTCTGTGATTACACACCTATTAGAAGTTATGGCCATCATGGGAATACCTGTACAAATTAAGACAGACAATGCCCCAGCATATGTCTCCAATAAAATGAGACAGTTCTTTGCTTATTATAATATAAAGCATGTTACAGGTATACCACACAATCCCACAGGCCAAGCAGTCATAGAGAGATCCAATCGAACTTTAAAGGATATGCTAAATAAACAGCAACAGGTAACAATGACTCCTAGAAATAGACTGCATAGTGCTTTATTAACCTTGAATTTTCTCAATGCTAATGAGAAAGGAACAACAGCTGCAGAGAGACATTGGACGATAGACAAAACTCCTGAGCTAAACCAACCAGTTTATTTCAAGGATGTGCTGACCTCAGAATGGAAACCTGGATATGTTCTACGTTGGGGAAGGGGTTTTGCCTTTGTTTCTGCAGGAGAAGAAAAGCTATGGATACCAACAAAATTAATAAAAATCCGATTCGAACAGGAAAAACCCCTTGATGAAGAGAAGTAAAAGATCATCCACCAATATGATATCTCTATAAGTTGTAAGAAAAATTTAACAATCAAAGGGTGGGGTAGGGTTCTGTTTTTGTCTTTCCAGGATAATGGAAATACCCATCTTCCAAAACTCATAAGGCCTTGGATATCCGGATGTTTACAGCAGAAAGGAAGAATCTATTGGTACCAATCTACACATGGTAAAATCTCACTGTCTAACATCTTTCTCTCTATCAATCTAGAAAAGTTGTGGTTCCAATTCAATTATAGCCAAGCTGGCTTTGGAGATGGAATTGGCTCACTCCTTCTCTAAACCCAAGCATATTGCTAAAAGAAAAGTTTAAGAGATTCTTTAGTCCCACATCAGAAGAGCCCTCTGGTGTGAGACAGAAGGAAACCAATAAAAGGGACCATTGTCTTCTAATTCTAATTCTCTCCATGCTTACTCTTGATTTCTCAGAATCCTTTCTTACATGCTATGTGCTCTTTAAATCCAAACCTCCCATTTTTGATAACAAATAAGTTTTCCCAATAGCAATCTCAGAAGTCACAAGAAGGAAGATGGGGCCCCAACAACAACAACTCTACCCAATCCAGAATGATGCCATGGTAATCATCATCATACTACACTTCTTGCCAGAATTTCAGACAATCTTACCCATTACTCTAAAACTTGCTGCAGAACCTACAGTTAGTCTAACTGAGATTTAACTATCTGAGCTTTCTCACAGTACCCAACAGAGATAACATCACCCCCTAAACGGCAGGAAGCAATTCTAAGAAAACGACGCCCCTTCTCCCTTAGGTTTCATAATTCTCAGGGTTATGGATGACGGTTGTAGGGTTGGGGGTGGAAGAAAATATTAACTCAGTATTGTAAAAAAAAAAAAAAAAGGGGGGGGGCGGAAGAAATGGAACGGATAGGTATAAGATATGATGGTAAATCATTGTATATACTAGTAAACAAACTTGGTAAAATAGCAACCTTAGACAATTTGCACTGTAATTTGTACTGTTACAGATTCTTATATGTTGATACAAATGTAAACTATTTTTATACTCCTGTTTAAGATAATTTGTATATTGATACAAATACAGAACTATATTTGTTATAATGTACATATATTTCTACTCTTATTTGAAACATTTTTATATTGATACAAATGTGAATTTATATCTGTCATACTTTATATATGTTCTACTTCTGTTAGGATATTTGGTATATTGATATATATTTAAGATTATTGTCATATTGCATATCGTACTATATATTCCTACCTCTGTTATAAATATCTTGTGTATTGTCACAATTTTGAAGTCATCGTTCTTCACCATACATTTGCTTATAGACTGTTTACCTTATTTATGTGAAGCCTTAGTCCTTAGGTTATTTCGGTAGATAAGATTTATAGATTTATAGTCGCCTATGCCTGTCATCTCTATAGTTACGTTAGTTAGGTTATCCAGATTTACAGATACATAGGTCAGATGGACAGGTAATCTTCAAACACTTCATAGACCTAGAGAATATGGCATTTAAATAACTTAGAATTCTGTTGACGTGAGGCACAATTGCTCCTGGCTGCACCAATTGATCCCGAGAGAATGTTGGGCTTCTAAGACATTTCCATTTGGAAGTTTGTCTTTTTGGCACAAAATGGCCTACGGGGCAAAGAACTGCCCTTGCCTTGATGGCTGACAGTACAAATGCAATGCTGTCCTTTCTGGACAAGCGGGACACAAGGAAAGCGACCACTGTACTCTGCCAAGACAGGGTAAGATGGTCTTTCAGAAATCCTGCTTCTGAAAATGGTCTGTCAGATACTCTAGGCCTGTAGCCAATTTGAATGCACCAACAATGCTGAGAAACATTAGGTGACTGTCCAGGCTGCCAGCTGTCTTGGTCTACTCTTGCAAGACTCCCGAAGTTGCTTGCATCCGTCTACCATTTCTCAAGTACCATTATGTTCCTTCTCAGGTCTTTGATGGGATTGAAGACTAGCAGTTATAGTTACAACTTAGTATATACAATATCTTAGATAGAACATATTAAGTATTAGATTCAGGTTCTTTAGGATAGGACACCTTTGAATGATCTTTATAACATGCCGTTTACCTATGCTCTATACTTCTCTGGATTTTAGAATGTGTTTCTTGCTTGATATTGTTTGCATTGGTTGTAGTTACATCTTATCTAGGTCATTATCCCTCATTATTTCTGGACAATATTTGATAACCATTCCTTTGTATATAATCTTGTATTAGTTTAGAACCTTCTTATTTAGACAAAAAGGGGGAGATGTAGTGGGTAGTCATTCCAGCTTGGATCTGGAAGCTCCAACCCCCATTGAGACTCTGGCAACTGTCACGCCTACGAGGCGGGGCGAGGGGAGGTGCTGGAAACCTGAGAGCTGGATGGGCAAGGGCTCGCTCGGGGCGCGCGCTCTCTGCGCCTGGACCCTGGATGGTGGAGATTGATTGTGCAGAGCTCCAGAGAACACCGCTGGATTGCTAGACGCCTTCCCCAGACCCCCGCGACCTATCCATTCTTTCATTTGTAAGTCATCCACTAAATAAATCTTCCTTTTAACTACGTGGAGTGGCCTTTATAATTTTCCCCAATATGGCCATTACCTTTTTAGTGTAATTCATAAATACCTAAACTATCCAACTGACAATGCCATGTTTATGATTCTGTTTTGAGGTTTACAAAGCTGGAAACCCTTTCTAATCATCAAACAGTCTTCCCACTCATAGAGAGCCACCCAAAAACCATGACATGATCCAAGCTGCTGTGGGACCTGAAGAGGTATGTCTGTCTTCTCATAAATTTGCTTTCTTATTACTATTTCACAACCAAACCATTTTCTACTACTGTGTCGACAAACTTTAAACATTCTTAACTGAAATGAGCATTACAAAAGGAGTCTGAAGACCCCACAGGGTGAGTCCAGTCTCTCTCCCTCTTCTCCTGTTGCTTTCCTTTGTTTCTCACAATGAGTTCAACCCAGATCCTTGTACATGTCAGCCAAGTTCTCTACCTGGGGTGCGAGCCATGAATCCGTAGATCACATGTGAAACACAGGGACACTGCCTGCTGGGAAAGGGGTGTGAAAGAGAAACAAGAAGAGATAAATACAAATTCATATAGTTAAATTATAACAAGCTGTGTACACGTACATATTCATGTTTATGTACACAGATATGCACATTTTCTATTATATAAAGTCAAATTTTTATCTATTAATGTTAAAAGAATATTGCACATACATATTTTCTTTCACCTATTTTTCAGTTTTATTAATTGATGTCTTTGCCTCATTTTAATAAATTAACTCAATGTTAGCCACTCATTTAACGTCTGAGTAAATCATTTTAAGTATTCAATGAATCCAATTCTAACTTTCAATCATGATTTTTATGCTTTCACATTTATCAATGCCACTTTCATGCTTTTTTCAAAGATGTGTTCTGTTTCTATTCTCATTTCTTGAATTATATATTTAATATATATTATTCTTTTTGAGACAGGGTCTCACTATGTAGTCTGGACAGCTCTTGCACTGGTGAGCCTCTACTCTCAGCTTCCTAGTGCTGTGATTATGGTTTTATTTCATTTTCCTTATCCTTATTAATTGGCCACTAAGGAAGTCTGCCCCAGATGGACTTTTTTTTTTTTTTAACATTCTGGCTTTGAGAATATACTTTTGTATGCTCTTTCCCTCTCTTCCCAGCTTGCCATCTATTTTTATCATGGGGGCACTATATAGAGACAGCCTCATTCATCACTCTGTGCCTCTCAGAACACAGTCATACATGGCTGCATCTCTCTGGTTCACCTGAGGCAGGCTCAGCTTCCTGGACTTTGTGCCTGGAATATTTGAGAAGCTGTTCATATCATTTGTCACAGGGCTCTCGTATCCTTGAATTGGAAAATTCCATCTTTTAAAAATTATTTATTTATGTGTTTTGACAATTTCATACTTATATACAACATATTGTGATCATATTCACCTGTCAGTATCACTTATCCCCTCCCACTCCTATTGATCATTGCTTCCTCCCCAATAGTTCCCTCCTAATTCTCCATTCATATCTTTTTTTTGATCCATTGACTTTAATGAAGTCGTTTGCATGAGCATGGGTAGAGTGGCTATTTAGTGTTGTATGGGCAGCTTACTAGTGATTATACCACTTAAGAATGTGGCACCCTCCTCTCCCTAGGCAATCATGATCTACCAATAGCTCCTAGGGAAAGGGTAGAGTCTCATGAACCCCTTCCACATCCATGATGGAGTGTTGAAGAGCTCAGCCTCTTAGAGGCTTGTGCAGCTAACCACAGCCATGTATGAAATTACAGAGAAGGGCCACAGAAAGAACAGGACTGTGAATGTGCAGTCCCAGGAGACAAACACAGTAGGTTTGCTGTTTGATGCTTCCTGGATCAGAAACTGCATTGGAATATTGAGACTTGTCTTCTATGGAATATATGACCTCAGATGCTATATGTTCTAAAATCTGGCCTGTTAAGGAAAGAAAAGGGTAAGAAGGGAAATCTGCATTCAAATGTTCCAGGGAGTCACTTCAGGACAAAGGGACATCTCAAATAAGCAAGTCTTCTTAGGCTGTGGTTGTGCACCCCTTTAATCCCAGCACTCAGGAGGCAGAGGCAGGGGGATCTCTGTGAGTTTGAGGCCAGCCTGGTCTACAGAGTGAGTTCCAGGATGGCCAGAGCTACACAGAGAAACCCTGTTTCAAAAAACAAAACAAAACAAAAAAGCAAGTATTTCAGGCTCTCATACCCCATACATGTCTCCACAGGACTTCACACATCCCCTGTTATACCTGCACTCACAGGGCTTTGCACAGGCATAGGGCTTTTTAAAGCATCTAGACTCCGTTATCCTTTCTTTACTGTAATCCCTTAAGTGAGCTCAAATTCCACCCTGACTTTTGCTTCTATCACTGAATTTTCTCCAGAATTCTTTCTTGCCGGGCCCTATAAATATGTCTTTGATAATATATGGTACACCACAGTCCTTTTCTAATTCTGACATTACAGCTTACCAGGGAAGAGCCTGCTGCTACAGAAAGTGACCATTGGAGAGATAAGTCCCCAGAAGCTGTTCAGGTGGAGGTCTGAATGGATGAAAATTCAAGAGTACCGGAATAAACTGCCAGTTGTCACCTTTCATTTGTGTAGAGGCTCGCCTGCTGAATAATGGGAACATTTATTCCCCCCTGTCCTCTCATACCAGTTGGCTTGAATACTTTCTTGAGAATAAAGAGGAAACTGCACCAAGGTTGTACAGAAGCAAGGATGTGACTGCAGTTTATGATCAGGGATGTGTCAGGATGGAAGAGAAATGATTTCCTGTTTCATCAGCCTGAGAAGAAAAGAAGAAGCTGTAAAGCACATGACTTTTACAGCCTTGCAGAGGGAAGTGGACCAGGTCTGAGGAACAAATCAATCAAAGGTTAGAGGTGCTGTTGCAGGCTCCCTTCCATCAGATTTGCAGCCCAGCCTCCACAGACAGCAGGGAATGCATCTAGCCGTGTAATTGGATCCCCGAGATAATACGTGTTCTGTGGCTTCACAATGCTCCCCCGTTTCTTCTTTCCCTGAACCCTCTTCCATTTTGCTCATCCTTTACTCTAAGTATATGTGTGAAAGACAACAAACACCTCAGTGACATCACAAATTGAGAACACTGGGATGAAATTGTTTCCCCACAGATAAACAAAACAAAACAAAACAAAACAAAACCTCAGCTCTCTTTTCATAAGGTACTGGGTGTGTTATCATGAGCTTCTGCTTCCTTATCTTTAAGAATTTATTAGATGTTTACGTTAAGCTAGGGTAGAAACTAGGTGCTCTAACCGCATTTCCACGTTAGAACATTGAAAGCAACTGCTAATGGGGTAGAGTCATGATGATGGTCTCCAGTATACGGATGGGATTCTGAGCTTTAAATGTTCACCACCTCCTACTGTAATTCAGTTGATAGAACTGAGAGTCAGGTGTAATGTCTATCCAATACCTAAACATATTCTCCTAGGTGACTCCTGGCACTTTATTTACCAGGAGTTACTTGTACTTTTCTTGGCATAACTAAATAATACTGCACATGTAGGAAGTATTTCATAATACATGTTTCACAGTAAGTGTATGGCAAGAAACATAGTACACACAAAAGGTGAGAGAATATAGGAAAGCAAGAAATTGTCAGAGATGGCTGAAGTGAATACTTTCTATAAGATAAAGCTTAGACTTGACCTTTCTTCTTTAAAACTTACGTATTAATGTTTTTTCAAACGATAATAGGCTATTTCTTAGAGCAATTTTAGGTTAACAGAAAAATTGAGCACCAAGTAGAGGCAGTTCTGATGCACTCCCTCCCTACCCACCCACAGCAATTGATTTTTACACCCAGATCAAACAAAATAAAAAGAAGCTGAACACCTTGCTGTCACACCTTCAATGTCGCTGACAGTTAACAGAGATGTCATCATGTTCTTGCATTGTCACATTGAGGTTCAATAAAGTTAAGGGGACCATGGGAACATTGAGATGGGAAGGGCTACACACCCCTCACACGCCTCTATTCTGCCTCTTCAGCTCCTCCACAGGCTGGTCCCTACTGCGGTTCACCCAGCCTCACCATTTGTTCTTAGGCTTGACCCATTGTGTACTTGAGTAGTTTTGAGCTTATTTGTTCACAGGCATGGAAAACATAGCGGAAACATTCCAGTAACAATCAGGCCCCACCTTGTGTGAAAACATGCAGATGTTCTATGAAATTCTCTCTGATGTCCTTTGCCTAGTGAAATTCATCACATACATAAAAGCATTCATTTGTGGCAGATTGTCTCTGTAATTGGCAGTTTAAAGCAGATGAAAAAGCAAAGTTCTCTTATATCCTCTCTGAATTCATGACCACACAAGAAAACCCACAGCCTGCTCTGGAATCATACACTTACCATACTTGTTAATATTATTGATTTGTGTCCACAATTTTATTACCCACTTTCTGTTTTTAAGCTATCATTTTATTAAATGATTAATAAATTAATTAAATTAAATGTATCCATTTACTTCTTTTCCTCTTTTTTCTTTACTTATCACCCATCTACCCACTTTTTTCCTCCTCCCCCACCCTGCTTCCTGATCCCACTAGTTTCATACAGTTTTAAGTATCTATATAAAATCTAGCACCACAAATAGAAATGATATTTATCTTTCTGAATATGGTTTAGTTTTGAATATGATGAACCTGAATCTTCTGCCTTAGTTACTTTTCTTTCTTTTTTTAACTATATGAAGCTATTTTTAATTTTATTTTTTATATAAATTTATTTATTTTACATCCTGGCCTCAGTTTCCCCTCCCTCCTCTCCTCCCAGCCCCTCTCTCTGCCCCCTCTGTTCCTACTCCCTAATTCACTCTTCCTCTGTTTCTGTTTAAGAGAGGTCAGGTCTCCCATGAATATCAACAAAACATGGTATATCAAGATGCAGTAAGATGAAGCACCTCCCTGTTATTAATGATGGGCAAGGTGACTTAATATGAGGAATAGGGTACCAAAAGCCAGTAGAAGAGTTGGAGACAGCCTCTGTTCCCTATGTTAGGTGTCCCACAAGAGGACCAAGCTACACAACTGTAACATATATGCAGAGTGACTAGGTCAGTCCTATGCATGCTCCCTGTTGTGGGTTTAGTCTCTGTGAGCCTGTATGAGCCCAGGTTAGTTGATTCTGTGAGTTTTTCTCTGGTGTCCTTGACCCCCCTGGTTCCTACAATCCTTTCTCCTCCTCTTCTGTGGGATTCCCCGAACTCCCACCTAATGTTTGGCTGTGGGTCTGCATCTATTTCCATCAGTTGTTCGATGAAGCCTTTCTGACTGCTGTGATAAAACACTGTGACCATGGCAACAGAAGGAAGGGTGTATCGGAGGCCTAGTGTTCTAAAGTGATGAGTCCACCACCATACGGCAAGGAGTATGGCAGCAGAGAGGCAAACATGGTTCTGGAGCTGAGAGCTCTGAGAGCTTCTCCCCAGTCCACAAACAGGAAACAGAGATCACAACGGGAATGGCAGGAGGGCTTTGGAACCTCAAAGCCTTCATCTGATGACACATCTCCAACAAGGCTACATCTCCTACTAATTTCAAAACAGCCTCACAAACTAGGGACCAAGTCTTCAAACATATGAGCCTATGGGAGCTATTCTCATTCAGTACAGCACATTCTATCCATTGGCCCCCATAGCCTCATGACCATATCGTAATGCAAAATACATTTAATCCAACTTCAGAACTCTCTTTCAGTCTCCACACTGTTTAAAACTCCAAAGTATAACATCTCTTCTGAGACTCAAGGCAATCTCTCAACTGTAACCTCCTGAAAAATCAAAAACTAAATCCAATGCTTCCAATATATAATGACATAGAATATGCATTGCCACTCCAAAAGAGAGGAATGGTGGCATATTGAGGAAGTACTGGACCAAAGCAAGACAGAAAACCAACAGGGAAAACATTAAATCCTGTAGCTCCATGAATGATGTTAGGAGGTTTAGATGGCTTTGCCTGTTCAGCTTTGCCTCCTGCATCCCTCTCTTGAGCTGATTCTGGCTCCTGAAAGCAGCTCTCCTTGGCATATCACATATTTCTGGCATATCCATCATCTTGGGGTTTTCAAGGCAATACAGCTTTTATAGCTTCATAGAGTAACCTCTCAGGACCTCTTGACTTCCCAGAACCCTCATGCCAGGATTGTCCTGTCACACATTGCCTGGTTTCAGTGGCTTCTCTTCATCATGTCTCTCCCGTGACTCTAAAGCCAGCACCATGTGAATGACACTTCCAAGTCTGCCTACCAACTTGGGGTGAACCCTAGCCCCCTTGAATCACATTTGCAGCCAGGAGCTTTGAGTTGTGACTATTTACGAGCAGAAAATTGTCTAGACCCTTTCCTTTCCCAAGTTGGGAGCTCAGCTGGGTGGAACATTGCCCCAAGGGCACCCCTTCCTTTATTCCAATGTAGATCAGGCCTCCCCTTAAACTCCTTATCTCTTTTAGTATAAGCATTAAATTTCCCTGTTCACTTTTTCCTTTTCAAACTGTACATTTGTATTTCTTTTTTTTCCTACTTGCTCTTTTTCATTGTACACTTGCATAAGATGATTACCACACGACAATATTTGGCTGCCTTCAAAACTCTTCCTCCAAAGAAATAAGTCATTTCCTTTTAATTCAGCCTTAGGCATGTTGTAGTTGGTTGATTTTTTTTTCCCACTCCTTTACTCTTTATTCTTTGGGGGCCTGCCACACAGCTCCCAAATAAATACACATGGAGTCATATTCTTACTCATGAATGCCCACCTTTAGCTTGGCTTGTTTCTAATCAGTTTTCCTTAACTTAAATTATCCTGTCTATTTTAGCCACTGGGCTTTCACCTTTCTCTCTCTTTTTTAATATCTTTTCTTTACTTCTTATTCTGTGTCTGGCTGTGTGGCTGTGTGGTTGGCCCCTTCTTTTCTCACTCCTCCATCATTTCTTACATATTTCTCTTCCTATTTGTTCTCTCTACCTGCCACGCCGGCCTATCCTTTCTCCTCCCTTGCTATTGGCCATTCAACTCTTTATTCGACCAATCAGGCATTCTAGACAGGAAAGTAACACATCTCCACACAGTTAAACAAATGCAACATAAAAGAACACAACACATTAAAGCAAATGTTCCATAGCATAAACAAATGTAACACATCTTTAACTAACATTCTACAACAGCAAGTTCTTAAGATGAGGGTAGAAAGCATCCTTATTCTTTACCAAGGTATCACAAGGAAAGCCTCCAGCCCAGTTTCTGATATTGTTCCCTTTAGAAACTTGGTGAGTTGGGCCTCTACCATCCATGCTGTCAGCTCTACTGTCTTCCACGCTCCGACTAGGATGGCCCATTAAACTCTGCTTATAATGTTCAACTGTTTTTCTAGTCTAAAGTCCCAAAGTTTTCTGTGATCCTCCCCAAACCAGAACTGTTGTTCAAAGTGAAACGCAGGGTTCTAGTTCCACTCTTCTAAGTGTAGGTATCCTCTGTTCTCAGCACCATTTGTTGAAGAGGCTGCCCTTTTCCCAATTTATGTTTTTGATATTTTCAAATACCAGGTGGCTGTATCGGTGTGAGTTTCTATCTGGGTCATCTGTTACCTACTTTGATCTTTGCATCAATTTTGGTGTCGGTACCATGCTGTTTTCATTCCTGTGGCTTTGAGGTATAATGTGACATCAATTACCATGATACCTCTAGCATTGTTCATTTTCCTCAGCATTGCTTTGGCTATTTGGTGTCATTTGTGCTTCCAAATGCACTTCAGGATTGTTTGATTTCTGTGAGGAATTCAAGTATTTCAGTAACTGTGTAGACTCTGTGGGTCCCTTTTTAACAATATAGACCTGTTCGCTGTACAGGTTCTGCTACCATGAGCATGGGAAAGCTTTAAATTTTCTAGTGTCTTCTCTAGTTATTTCTTTGCTGTTTTAAATTTTTCATTGTGGTTATTATTCTCTTTGTTGGTAGATTTATTCCTATTTATTTATTTAAAAACTGCTTCAAAAGGGACTGTTTCTTAATTTATTAGCATGTTCATTATTGGTGCATAGAAAAATACTGATCTTTGTGTGTTAATTTTGTATCCACTTACTTTGCTGAAATTATCAGTTAGAAGAGTTTTCTGGGGGGGATCTTTAGGGTCTCTGTATGCAATGTATACAATCATATTATATGCAAATAAGGATAGTTTGATTTTTTTCCCTCTTCCTGTGTGCATCCAGTTTATTTCTTTCTCCTATTGCTCTAGCTGGGCTTTTTTTAGGTTGACTAGGAGCAGAGCAAGGGGGCACCTTTGCCTTGTTCCTGAATTTAATTGTAATGTTTTGAGTTTTCACCATTTACCATGATACTCGATATAGGTTTGTCATATGTGGTCCTTATTATGTGGAGATTGTTTCCTATTCCTAGTTCTTTAGTTATGAAAAGATGTTGGGTTTGTCAACTGTCTTTTCATTGTATATTGAGATGATCATGTGTGATTTCTGTTCTTAAATCTACTGAAGTGATATATTACTACATTAGTCAAGGTTATCTAGAGAAACAGAACTGGTAGAATAAATCTATATGTATTGAAAAAGGATTTATCAGAGTTGCTTACTGGCTTTAGACCAACAATGGCTGTCTCATGATGGAAAGGCTAAGAATCCAGTAGCTGTTTATTCAGCCTATGATTCTGGATGTTTCAGCTTATCTTCAGTATCCACTGGAATTCCAAAGAAGCAGACTTAAAAGCTGATATCCACATATAAGAGAAAGCATACAACATTTGTCCTTTGGGGTATGGACTCCTTCATTCAAGATCATTCTGTTCTAGCTCCATTCATTTACCTGTGGATTTCATAATCTCATTTTTTTTTGTTTTTTCAAAACAGGGTTTCTCTGTGTAGCTTTGTGCCTTTCCTGGAACTCACTTGGTAGCCCAGGCTGGCCTCGAATAATCTCATCTTTTAAAAGAGCTGACTCACATTCTATTGTGTAAATGTACAGTGTTTTCATTATTCATTCTTCAGTTGATGGATATCTAGGGTGTCTCCAGTTTCTGGTTATTTCCTGAGAGGGCTGTCACACTGATTTCCATTGTGGCTAAACAAGTTTGAGTGTTCCCCTAACCCCACAGCTTCACCAGAATGAGCCATCATTTGTTTTATTGATCATGGACATTCTGACTTGTCTAAGATGAAATCTCAAAAAAGTTTGATTTGCATTTCCCTGATAACCAAGGCTATTGAACCTTTCTTTGTGTTTCTCAGCCATTTGTACTTCATCTTATGAGAACTCTCTACTTAGTTCTGTATCCAATTTTTAATTTGGTTATTTGTTTTCTTGATGTTCAGGATTTGTTGTTGTTCTTTATATATTTTAAATACTCTGCCTCTATGTAATGTAAAGATCTTTTCCCATTTTTCAGTCTGCCCTTTGCCTGAATGATGGTGTCCTTTGCCATACAGAAGCTTCTCAGTTTAATGAGGTCCTATTTCTTAATTGTTGGTCTTAGTGCCTGTGCTATTGGTATTCTATTCAGAAAATCTTTTCCTGTGCCAATGAGTTCAAGCTTATTCCTCACTTTCTCTTCTATCATGTTCAGGGTATCTGCTCTTGCACTGAGATTCTTGATCCATTTGGAGTTGAGTTTTCTTCCAAGGGATAGATACTGATTTATTTTCATTCTTCAATATGGTTTGACCAGCACCATTTGTTGAAGATGCTGTCTTTTCTCCAGAGTGTGTATTTTTGGCTTTTTTCTTTCAGCTGTTTGCCACATATTTAGATTATTTTATGAGTGCATTTGTGTTATCTTTGATTTCACTCTCCACTCATATAATCATCTTTTGAATTTTTGATCCAGGGTCTCATCTAATTCATGATCACTGGGGTCCCGTACTATGGAATTAATAAATATCACAAGAATCATGCTGTCTTGATTTTTCATGGCTCTTATGTTTTTGAATGAGATTGTTGAATCTTGAGATTGTTGTCTAATTTTACAAATATCACCCCTATTCTCTCAGTAGAAGTATTTGTAGTGTTCAAGAATGAGAAGGCTGTAGTCAGGTTGATACACCATTTTTCCTCCCTAGACCAGTGTTGCAATTCTACAGCTAAAGCCTCATTCATATGTTTAGAATCCTATATTATATTTTCAGCTCTACTCTCAAATATTTTCTTCAGAAGAAGCAACAACCAACGGTTAGGCCTACTATTAAAATACAACAGTATTTAATTAGAAACTATTATTCTTGCCATTATAATAATGGGGGAGGGGTAAAATTGGCATGATGTATTTATTATGTCCCAAGGTGTTAGTTACTAAGGGTAGGGGTGAACAGGAAGTGAGCCATGTAAAGCTAGTGATAGGTAGTAGAGCAGTAAAGGGAAAACACAGAAGAAGAAAAAGTGAATAGAGGTGGGAACAAGGACAAAAGGAGGAGATAAGGCAGCCCCATGTAAGGGTAGAATGAAAAGAGAAAGAGGTAAAGAAATACAGACAACCTAACCCTGTTCCAGCACTCAGGGGCTGAGAGACATGCATCCAACTCCAGGCCAGTCTATGTTCTTTGGGAAAACTTAGCAAAATGGCAACAGCAAAGGGAGAGAGAGTCCAGGGCAGACCACACCGTTCCACAGAGTTGAAATTAGATGTTAAATAAGAGAAGAATACAAATGAAGAGAGCTGACCAGGGATACAGAGTGTGTTTGGTTCCTTCTGCGGCATAAGTACCTCTCTGTGAAGTGTCGTCTGCATCAGTGTGTCTCAAGCTTGCTGCTGTTTCCCACTCCAGTCTACGATTCACCCTAGATCACTACCTGGCTGATCTGGCTCAAAGCTTTCCCCTATAGCTAGAGGTATTCTTCAGACCAGCCCTCAGATGATAGGCCCATGACAATTCTCATGCTTCTCAGAGTTAGCAATTGGCAGGAAGGACACTTTCCTTCTAAAGATGCCTAGTTGTTCACCCGGCAGGTCTCTGAAAACTCTATTTTTCATTTCATAAACATATTATAATCTCAAAAAGAAAAAAGAAGTATGAAATTGTATTTGTGGCATGGATTTTTAGATATATGATCTTTTAAAATGACAAAATTACAAATGAGCCTACTACATTGAGTGGCTAGAGATGTTTTTTTTATTAGGCTTAATTTATATGAAAGTAATGTGTGTTTTATGTTTATATAACCCAAGATATAAACATTCTTATTTATAAACATGAAAATAACTGTTCCCAGAGATTTAAAAACATGGCAATAGATGTTTTCTTTTTACATTTTTGTTATTAACATATTGTAACATATATGTAACTGTGTATATTCATGGAATACAGTGTGATACTTCATACATGGACACACCAGTGATCAGATCAGGGTGACTGACAAATCCATCACCCCAGGCATATATCATTTCTCTATACTGGAGATATGAAAGTCCTTCCTCCTAACTGTTTTAATTGTGGACAACCTGGTTATCTACTGTGCTATAGAATATAAGAAATTATCGTTCGGGGCTGGAGAGATGGTTCAGAGGTTAAGAGCACTGATTGCTCTTCCAGAGGTCCTGAGTTCAATTCCCAGCAACCACATGGTGGCTCACAACCATCGGTAATGAGATCTGGTGCCCTCTTCTGGTCATACATGCTGTATACAAAATAAATAGATAAATCTTTAAAAAAAAAAAAAAGAAAAAGAAAAAGAAAAAAAAGAAATTATCGTTCATGTTCAACTGTACCCAGTCTCTGTTACCCGTCTTTGTCAGCCCACACCATTTCTGGGCTCTGGTAACTAGTATTTCACTCTCTACTGCTTTAAGGAAACTTTATTGCTATCTATTTATTTATGTAAAAATTTCATTACTTGATTTTTTTTTAACCTAGTTCTCTTTATGGCTTTAGGGGCTTCTCTGAGGATTGTATTGTGAATAGCACTTAACTATTCATAGTCTGATAATTGTTACTTCACCTTTTTAAGAAAAATACCTAAGTCTTAAAGCTGCATAGTTACTTTACTCTCCTCTCCTTAGGATGTAGGTGTCAGATGTTTTCCACTTTAGACCTGGAAAAATTCAGAATGTGATGACATGCATTTTAGATATCTCAAAAGAGAAACTAGTGTAGTTTACCAAGGGAATGAGGACTCTTTATATATATTAGATATATCTATACAGTAGAAAGGGACTAAAGCTGAGATGATTTTAGCCCCTTCAGATGTATTCCCAGAAATTGGGTTGTTGAGTCATGAGATAGTTCTATTTTTAGCTCTTTGAGCAACATACATGTTGTGTTCAGATGCTGTATTTTACTATAGTTCCTGAAGGATATTTTCATTTGCCTTTAGAAGTAAGGATTGACACCTCCCAAGCAGCCTTTCAACTATATTGGAACATGGCTTTTTTCCTGTAGGGATTACACCACACTACTATGAGGACTTTGATTTTACTCTATGCAAAACAGGATGCTACTGCAAGGATCTGAGCTGAATGTGACATGATCTTATGTTAAGGAACCTCATTGGCTGTTGTGTTCAAAACAGACTGTAGTAGAGCATGCAGCAAGGCCTTTCGGAAATCTATCTCAGCTTGGTCAAGGAGGTAGTGGTGGCTAGAGAGTAGATCGACTTTTAAGGCAGAGCCAATGATTTCTCAATGAGTTATATGTGAGGGGTGAGGGCAAAATCTTTGATAACTCATGTTATAGCCAGAAATGCTGTTGTTACTACAGTTGAAACAGAAATTTGGTGATCCAAGGAGCATTTGGTAGGTGACTGGGGGACAGTCAGGAGATCAGGTCTGGTCATGCTACATTATAGTCCTGAGTGCAGTGTCTCTAGCAGCATGCAATGTCTCCATGCAGAAGGACATCCCCCGGAGGACCTCTCTCCTAAGTTCATTCTGACATGACTCTATAGTAAAATAAGGAATATGTTCAATTTCTGTTTCTTTTTAGGAGTCAAACGTTCTTCATAACCCTGAGCCTCCATTTAGATCATTTTTGTTATTAGTGATCTTGCTATGAATCATTTATTGTGTGCCCTCAAGTCACAGAAAGTCTCAGGAGGTTTATGCTCAGCTCCCTCTGCAGCCTGAGGCACTGTGTCACTCAGAGCGCAGAAGTACTTGGCTGAGTCCCTCCAGTGGGCTGGGGATTTCCTCAGGTTGAAGGAGGAGTTACTCTTCGTAAACTCAGCCTCAAAACCATTGATGCCTTTAATAAGGGTGTCTCTGGTGGCGTATTTGAGGAGAAGCTGGAGGCTCTGGCCAGGATATTGGACATACCAGAAGAGGTAAGGTGTCGCACCATAAGAATAGCTGCATTTGATCTCTAGTGAGGCTCCTTCGGAGACAGTGAGATGAGCATCAGGCTGGGCCACTGACTGGGCTCTGTGTCCTCCTGTAACACCAATGCAGCATCACTAAGACAAGGACAGACAGAGACCATGTCCCTTGTGTAGATTCTGACTAGGAATGTGTTCCTTCTGTGGAAACAAAGGCAGGGAATGAAATGATACTTACTCAGTGAGAAGAACAGGCCAAGCAGCAGAGTGGTCACTGGGAACATGGCTAGGCAGTGAGATGTATTCTGGGAAGTCTCCCTGAGCAGGAATGTGAAGAACATGGATTGAGGAGCTCCCTGTGGACAAGGCTTGGAGACCATTAACTGAGAGATGTTCCCTTAGCAACGACTGCTCTAGTGCCCTTTCTATTCACAACTGCAGCCCAGAGAGCTGTGAGGTAAAAAGGCTCTCTGGAGTCAAGTTTTTTTTTTTTTTTTTTTTTTTTCCCAGCACAGATATTCAGTCTATGCAACATTGCCGCCCTCTGGAGGCCAAAAGTGAAAACAAATTACGTCTCAAAATTTTTGTTGGGTCTATTTTCTTAAGCAATAAAATCTGTTGAGAGCGCTTTTTAAGAAGATAATTTAACTTTATGAATTAAGTATTAGTATTTAACTTTATGAGTTAGAGAATGTTATCATTCTCATTTCATCAGTGGGGAAGCTGTAAGAAAGGCTGTGCCACAAGTGACAGGCCTGGAGTTTCTCTCACTACTATGACCAAGAAGCCCCATCAGAAATGACTGATGACTATACACAATTATCACTACAGCTCTTTACAGTGTCAGCTGTCCTGATGTAACGAATGGGAAAACAAACCTTTATAGGGACAGTGTTTGTAGTCACACACAGGTGTGTGGGCTCCCTTTTTACTGAAAGCTTAGTCCTTCTCACACAGTGCTCTCTGGACACAGACTCCCCTAACAAAAGCATGTTCTGTTTCCCAAGTGTGTGTACTCAGTGCCGAAGAGGTCTTCATCCTCCTCAGCACTTGACATGGTCAGGTTTCAGATTTTTGGTTATCATTTTAGGGAAAGCTACTTACTTGGTTGAGATTTCAAGTCTTACCTTTTATAAACTGGAAATCCTATTCATGTCATAAAATGACGCTACCATTATTCCTTTTTATATTGTATATCTTAAGAGTGAGGGGGAAAGAAATGTAAATAGTGTAGCTAGCTTTGGTAAAGAGTGTGGAAGAATCACTCTGTACAGGAGGAGAAGCCTACTGATGTGACAGACAAAGGGAACATGGCTAATGACTTCTGTATAAAGTTCTAAGTAAATTCTACTTACATGTTTTAAACAGCAGTTGAATGGGGAGGTCCTGGCAAGTGTCTCCAAACAAAGATCTTTGAGAGGAGGGCAAAACCACTGGTACCAGAATCATGGAGGAGGAGGACAAAGCCACCAGTACCAGAATCATGGAGGAGGACAAAGCCACCAGTACTAGAGTCACAGAGGAGGAGGACAAAGCCACCAGTACTAGAGTCAAGGCGAAACTGTCATTCAAAGCCTTGTTTACGAAGACAGCGTATCCTAGGAAGGAAATGATAGAGGATGAGAGTACATCATTGTATTTAATTAAAAGATACACTGATAGTTATTAAAGAAACAATAAAGAAAGAACAAGATAATTGGTGAAGGACCATAAAATATCAGACAGATGGGACGCTACTGAGACTTGAGGAAAATTCAAACTAGAGCTGAAAGATAGTGATGTTTTTTTCTCAAGAGTGAATCATTTTTTTGTAGGTGCTTTGGGGAATGAAATAAATTCTTTCCCTAAATATGCAAACAATTCTTTGAGCTTACCAGTATTATTTATAAATCTGTTTAGAATTCCTTTCCATTTCCTAATGCTTATGATTTTGCTAGTTTATCTTTTATATTGGAGTGATTTATACTACTAAACATGCAAAGCATATGAAACAAAGAAGAGAAGGGGGAAGAAACCAAGTGGGAGAAAGTCTTAAGACAAAGGAAAAGGCACTTTGAGAAGAACAGGGTGCAGCGTGACAATCTGTGGAGGGGAGGAAGAACGATCCAGCAGCTCTGGCACTGAGCACACATGCTGAGGGGATAACATACACCAAGTCTGCGCGGACAGGGTTATTGTGATGCTACTCACAACCGCCAAGAAATGGAACCAGCCAAGGTGCCCACTGATGAATTAATAGGTAAATAAATTGTGGTACATGCACAAAATGGAACATTATTGACCCATAGAAAGAGTGAATGAAATCCTGTCATTTACAGCAACACGAATTGAATTTGGGGACATAGTATGTGGAATAAGCCAGACACAGCAAGACAAAATACTGCATATTTGTCATCATTTGTAGGTCCTACAGTCTGATTTTGGAATAAAAGAATAGAACCGTGTTTTTTTTATAGACTGGAAAGGGGGTAGGTGGGAAGTGGTGAGATAACAGGGGTCAGAAAATGTTAATTAGGAAGGACTGGTTCTGATCACTGTATGGTAGCTGACTACAGATTGCAGGACAAAGTTAGAAGATAAGACATTTCAGATTTACAGTCCAAAGAAATCATAAAACGCTGAGGATTTGGAAGTATTTATTTCCCTTGTTTGATCATTACACATTTTGTGTGTGTGTGTGCATTTAACTATTATCCTATACCACATAATATGTAGAGATGTAATTTTGAAAGTTTTATAAAGGAATATTATACTTTGAATAGGTAAATTGTGTGAACCATATCTCAATAAAAGTATCATTTTTTTAAAAAAAATGATGCCTTTTAATATGATAACTCTGTAATTATTTTGTAAATATTATTCTGGATAAGAAATTTGCCAAATGGTTATGCCACTTTTTAAAATTCATTTCAGCTATGTGTTCTCATAAGTATTTTCTGCACACAGTACATATTTAAAATATTTTTATTAATTCTTTGAGAATTTCACTCATTGTATTTTGATCATATTCACCCCCCTCTCCTATTTTCCCCCTTATCTACCACCCTTTTATACCCACCCAACACTGTCTTTAGTTTAAAAAAAACACCTATTTGTTGCAATTTATTTTGTCTATATACTCTCGGGTGTGTGGCTCTGCACCAGAATGTGGTCTACGTACCAGTGGCCATACTCTCAAAGAAAGCTAACTCTTCCTTTTCCAGCTGCTATCAATTTCCAGTAGTTACTCAACTAGGGATGAAACTTAGCACTCACCTCCCTGCTTCATGCAGGAATCTTATCAAGATTGAGCTTGTCCAGGTCCTGTGTGTAATGTCACAGCTGCTTATGAGATCACATGTGCAGCTTCCCCCTATAT
This sequence comes from Peromyscus maniculatus bairdii, assembly GCF_049852395.1. Lineage (NCBI taxonomy): Eukaryota > Metazoa > Chordata > Mammalia > Rodentia > Cricetidae > Peromyscus > Peromyscus maniculatus. The sequence goes on along the minus strand of NC_134860.1, from coordinate 51,334,932 downwards.
CCAGAAAACATTGCACCATTGCAGTCATCTACTGCCTCTGATTATTACCATCTTTACACTCCCTCTTCTGAGATGATTTCTGATCCTTGGGAGGAGGCAATGTGATGTCCCATTTAGGGCTGACCTCGCCACAATCTCTTATTCTCTGCACTTAAGCAGTAGTAGGTCTCTCTGTTAATCACCATCTATGGCAAAAGAAGCTTCTCTGGGGAGGTCTAAGTTCTGTAAGTCATTAAGAATAGGTTTAATACTATGTCCTATTAAGGGAATAATTAGTAGTAGGTTCTGACTTTGGGTCTATGACCTGCTTAGCTCCAAGATCAGTGCCAAGTATAGGTTCCATCTTAAATCCAAGCAGAAAGTGGTTGGTTACTCCAGTAATATTGGTGTCCCTATTGAACAAGGGGCATATTTTGCCAGGCATGTCATTATTGTAGCTTTCAGGGCTCACTGCTGGGTAAGGGTAGTGATTACTTTTCTCTCCAGTTAGCCTGCATAGCACCTTTAAGCACTATGAAAGCTAGTCAATAGGGATGGACTTTCAGATCAGTACCTGCTTAATTTCTCCATGTTCTAACTCAAGTATATCATGTCTTTTCCAATAGGGTCTTTCTTATAGCCCAGTTGTGGAGGGTAACCAAGAGCATTGACAAAGCCTGTAGAGTTTAAGGGTCAATGGGATTTCATGGGCCAATAACTCCAAAAGAGTGACCATTCCTGGCACTGGGCTTTTTATATGTCACCCTATGACATCTATTAATCCCATTATAGACTAGCTTCATGACTCTCTTATTATATATACAAACATTTTAGGAAGTTTCCAAAGCATAAAGTCTTTAGATGGCTTTTTCATAAGGTTTTCCATGTTAATTTAAGAGTACACCTTTTTTTAACCTTTATAAATAACACACACTGCTTGTATTTGTCTTTGTTTTTAATAATATATTAAATTGATTCTTCTGCTAAGCATTTTCATCACAATAATTACCGTCTTAGTTAGTTTATATTGCTGCAATGAAACACTATGACTAAAAGGCAAGTTGGGGAGGAAAGGGTTTATTTGGTTTACACTTCCATATTGCTGTTCTTCAATGAAGGAAGCCAGAACAGAAACTCAACAGGACAAGAACCTGGAGACAGGAGCTGATGCAGAGGTCATACAGGGGTGCTGCTTACTGGCTTGCTCCTCATGTCTTGCCCAGCCTGCTTTATTATAGAACCCAGGACCATCTACCCAGGAATGGCACCATTCGCAAAGTCTCTGCCCCAGATCACTAATTACAAAAATGCTTTAAAGGCTTTCCTACAGCCTGATCTTAGGGAGGCATGTTTTAAATTGAGGCTCCCTCATCTCAGAAGACCCCAGCCCATGTCAAGGTGACATAAAACTATTCAACACAATTGACCTCTTGTCCACTTGACACAAACACATCACCATTAAGCCATGACCTTTCCTTTCTCATTCAGCTCCAAGATTTCACATTAAAAACATAAATAACTTAAAAGTCCCACAGTCTTTATAAATTTAAACACACTAGAACTTCAGTCCATTTAAAATTGCCAATCTCTTTACAAATTTTAAATCTCTTTAGAGTTCAAAATTTCTCAACTGTGGGCTCTTGCAAAAATCAAAACTAAGCTAAATATTTTCTTATTTCAAAAGGGGAGAACCAGTCCATAGTCACAATCATATCAAAGTGAAACCAACAGTGTAAATAATTCAACGCCCAATTTCTGGGATCCACTTATGATCTTCTAGGCTCTTCCCAGGAGCTTCAGCTCTCCTCCAGCTCTGTCCTCTGCACACACGCAGCTTGTCTTCTAGGCTCTGGCTGGCTCCACTCCACTGCTGCTACTGTTCTTGGTGGTCATCCCATGGCACTGAAATCTCCAAAATGCTGGGGTCTTTGGCTGCAACTGGGCTGTACTTTCACCTATAGCTAGCCCTCTTCATTGTGCCAAGCCTAAACTTCTTTACGTGATCCCTTCAATCTTGAGCCTTCAGCGGCAACTGAGGCTGCACCTTCACCAATGGCCTCTCCTACACTCTTTCAGTTCCAAACCTCTGCTGCTCTCCATGACCCCTCCATGCCTTCAAAACCAACACCATTTGGGCGACTTTTAGCCTACCAACTTTGACTGCCATCATGAGGGTCAACTTTGGCCACCTCTGGAACACAGCTTCTGTATGCTAACTCTTAGGAAACATTTCCCAGAAAATTTCACCTCAAAAATGCTGATCTCTTCTTAACCACCACTTTTTTTCTCAGCTCCCATCAAGTAACCCAGCAAAGCAAAGGTTTCACTTGAGTAGTTTGGTATCTTGTTAATCACAGCCCCAGCTAATTAGAATCACAGAATCTTAATTCAAAATAACAAATGGCCCCCAATAGTCTTTAAACTTCCCTCTGAAACTTCACAAGCCAAGCCTCCATCCTCTATGCTGCTCTCAATATTCTTATCTCCCAAGCTCCTACAGAACAGCTCACCAAACAATGAGCACTCAGTGGCTTTTCTTGAACAAAGTTCCAAAGTCCTTTCATAATCCTTCTCAAAACAACATGGTCAGGTCTATCACAGCAATGCTCCATAATCCTGGTACCAACCTGTCTTAGAGTTACTATTGCTGCAATGAAACACCATGACCAAGAAAAGCAAGTTGGGGAGAAAAGGGTTTAATTGTAGTACATCAACGAAGGAAGCCAGAATAGGAACTCAAACAACATGAACCTGGAGGTAGGAGCTGATGCAGAGGCCATGGAGGAGTGTTGTTTACTGGCTTGTTTCTTCTGTCTTGCTCGGCCTGCTTTCTTATAGAACCCAGGACCACCAGCCCAGGGATGGCACCACCCACAGTGGGCTGGGTCTTACCCTATCAATTACTAATTAAGAAAATGCCCTGCAGGCTGGTCTGCAGCCTAATCTTATGGAGGCATGTTTTTAAAATTGAAGCTCCCTCCTCTCAGATGATTCTAGCTCATGTCAAGTTGACATAAAACTATCCAGCACAATTACTAAGGCTAAAAACAATTTCATGAAAATGGTATAAAACTTTGGCTTGTCCATTCTGCTATGGAAAAACTCTCCCACTGTGTTATTTGATCTCTATAGTGAATCTGTGTTTATGTTCTAATTTTAAGGGCAAAAACTTTGTAAGTTCTGAAGTGTCACATAATTGAGCAAATCAGCAAACATCTTAGGGCTTCTTAAAATTCATGGCTTAACATCCCTTTTCTGTGTCCAGACCAGTTAATATAAACATCCAAACTTGTGCCATCTCCATTAAGTGGGCTTAGGGAATACAGCTGCAGCCTGAGGAATAAAGAGATTACATGCAAACCTCTTCCTGGGTCACTTCCCAGTTTCTTCTAAGCCCCTTATTTACAAAGAACATTATTCTCCGTGGTTTCTTTAAAGGTAACTAACTCATGCATGATCATTTCATCAGTTGGGGCTGCACTACATTGATGAAGATGAGTTTTGCAGAGGTGGTACATTTTTCTACTTTGAACACATGTTTTAAAATGCCCAATTCCCCAATCTTTCATGGCAGCATTGGGTTAAGATCTTAAGCTCCTGGGAAACCACTACCGTGTAGCCTTTATTTCAAAAATATGTGTGTCACAATTTCTTTAAATACATCGATTTGGGGGTAACTGAAATTCCTTGTCTGTGTAGAAGAAAAACTAGTAGCTAAGGTTTGAGGAATACAGCTGTTAACCTTTTCTGAGTCTGACTGAATCTCTGCATACATTCCCACTGCCATGAAAGACAGTTACACTGATTCTACACAGATAATGTGAGACTTCAGCTCTCTTTTTCCTCCTAGTATTGTGGAGAGAGAAGCCGCACCAGAAGTCTTAGGGCAAGATTTGGGGACAGGAAACAGGTACCTGGGGGTGCTATGCTACCTAGCAGAAACAGGTTCCTGTAGCTATAGGCTGGGTAGCCCTCATGTGCACAGAGCTGTCTTTGTTTCTCCAAATTGACTTATCAGTTTGTCTTGCTTCTTCATTTCATCCATCCTGTCTGGTGGAAAGGGCTTCCCTGTACCTCTGATTGCATCGATAAGTTTTGAGAGTAATTGTGGTGTGTTCTGGAATTCTCACCTTCCTGTTTCCACCATGTGAGTATAATATTGCTTGTCAAGTTGTTATGGGGGACACAGGTTTAAGCCAATAGAAAATCTTTATTAGTTGCCAGCAAGTATGTTGGCTGTTTGGGATCCCACAGTAGCCCTAAGCCTTTCTCAGGATGAGCTTTTGAGCACAAATGCCATTTCCTGGGTTGGCATATTCCAGTTAACAAGAACAGTTAGCCAGAAGCAGAACTACAGAAGCCAAAAGACAAGGTTAGTACATTCAGAGACTTTCCCAGAACTATGGACTTGGATGGATTAGGTCTTTGTTTTCATTTTGGCAGCTGTTACTGTCTGTGTGCTGCCTCTTATGGCTTGAATGGTACTTCCATCATGGAGTTAGTTGTGCTAAGGTCTGGGGCCTGCTAAAATCTGGGCACCTGATACAAGCTGGGTATTGGACAATGCTCCCCACAGTTACTTATTTTTCTGTCAGTTACTCTTGCTTCCATTTATCAGGATATTTTTACAATACAAAAAGGGAAGAACAATAGACATAAGTTATCAACAGAGAAGAGGTGAGGAGGGAGAGAATAGGGAAGAAGTATGTGTGGGAGATAAAAAACAAAAACAAACAAAAAGCCCAAACAATCTTTTCTGCCTTGTGTAATCATGCCAAGACTTATTTACAAGACACACCACTATTTCCCACCCCCACTCACCCATGTAACAAGGCACTATGTCATCAGTCAGCCAGTCTGTCTGAGCCTTCTGGCATTCCGGTCCCAGGAAGCTGCGGTTTCCCCAAAGACAGCGCCTATTACACCAGGCTTCGAAACAGTTTAACCCATGAACACTAGAGGGCAGCAAAGCCAGCATAAAATCGCAAAGGACTTCAGCTGGATGTCAGGTTGATTGTGCTTCAGTAAAGACCTACTTCCTTCCTTTCCCATAGCCTGGAGTTTGCCATAGCCCGATTTCCACAGATGGAAAGCAGATAAAACTCTCATGTTGGAGCAAAGTTGTACGGAAGCAATGAACACAAGCCCTGATGGGGATCCGTGCTGTTAACCTGTCCCTCAGGTTCCTGATACTTCTCAGCACAGGAATTTAGGAGCGATGCCTCAGACATTCCGCTCTGTCAGCAGGTGAGCTCATAAGTTGTCTTTTTTTTTAAATCTGTTTATCCTTAGCTCAGACCCAGAAAAACAACATGGTATGTACTCACTTATGAGTGGATATTAGCTGTTAAGGAATTATATTACAATCCATAGACTCAAAAAGGCTAAGAAACACGGAGGACTCTAAGGAGCACACGTGGATATTTTCTTGAGAACGGGAAATAGAACAGATTTTGCTGATGGACCAGGATGGGTGGGAATGGGAACAGAAGGGATCAGGTTATGGGTGGGGGAGGGACAGTTATGAGGAGGACAATACAACTGGAACTGGGCGGTATTTGAGGGACAATGTGGAAACCTAGACAGGAGAAACTCCCAGGACTCTACGAGGGTAGTGACTCTAGCGAGGACTCCTAGTAATGGAGGATACTGAACCTGAACAGGCCATCTTCTGTAACCAGGAAGCTTCAAGTGCTGGGACCAGGCTACCAGCACAGGCACAAAACCTTCGGCCTGCAATCTACCCTGCCTGCAAGATGTGCAAGATGTGCTGGGGTACTGGAGACGCAGAGCTTTGTGGGAGTGGCCAGCTGATGATGGGTCTAATTTGAGGCTCACACCATGAAAGGGACCCCCTGCCAGATGCTGCCTATTTGACCAGGAACTGGAGCCTAGATAGCCCAGAGACCTAGGATAGAAAAAAAAAAATCAATGAAATGATTCCTAATGATATACTATACTCATAGATCGCTGCCTAGTTCAATCATTATCCGAGAGGCTTCCTCCAGCAGCTGATACGAGCACATCAGGCAGAGAGAAAGCCCAAATTGGAGATCTCCATTGGGTCCCTCCCCTCGGATCTTAGGGAACACAGCAGAAGAGTGGGAGGAAGAATTGTAGTAGCCAGAGGGGTTGAGAACACCGGGAGAACACCAGAATCAACTAAGCAGGGCTCAAAGGGGCTCACAGAGACTGAAGTGGCAACCACAGAACTTGCATGGGTCTGGGCTGGGTCTTCTGTATGTATGTTGTGGTTGTTAGCTTGGCGTTTTGTGGTACTCCTAACAGTGGGAGTGGGGGCTGTCTCTGATTCTTTCACCTGCACTTGGGACCCTTTTTATCCTGGCCTGTCTCACCCGGCCCTGATATGAGTGCTTGTGCCTAGTTTTATTGTAACTTTTATTCAGTGTTTGAATTGATATCCCTGGGAGGGCTGCTCTTTTCTGAAAAAAAAAATGGAGGAAGAAAAGTGGATCTGGGGGAGAGAGTAGATGGTGGTGGTGGTGGTGGGGACTGGGAGGAGTGGAGAGAGTGGAAATTTTGGTCCTGAAGTATCATATATAATAATAATAATAATAATAATAATAATAATAATAATAACCCTGTTGATTCTTATGCAATTTGTATTTAGGTTTGCAATCTTTTTCTCCAAGTCCCTTTAAAAATCAATTGAAAACCATCATGGCACCATCAAAGAGGTAGCCAGTCATGATGCTCCTTTACTGGAAGAAGTCATCATTTTTTCTTAGCTCCTGGGACCATTTCCTCGTGACTACAAAAATACACTTGGGTGTTGGGAGTACCGGAGAGAGGACCAATTGATTTGAAGAAGCCTTTCATACATTGTGTTTTTGAGTCTTCTTCAAGAATTATGCATTATAAACACAGTTTTCCAGACTGTCCTTTGACTTTCTACTTTTTTTCCACTTCTTCTTGTACTCACAATTTCCACCTTTTTATATAGTAGATTTCATTTATTGAATGAGTGTGTGTCTTTTTAAAGATTTGTTTGTTTTATTTCATGTGTATGAATGTTGAGTGTTTGCCTGCACGTTTGCATGTGTGCCATGAGGTGCCTGGTGCCCAGAGGCCATGCGAGGGCATTGGATGCCCTGGGACCGGAGTTAAGGAAGGTTTGTGAGCTGGGATATTGGTGCTGGGAAGCAAACCCGGGTCTTCTGCGAGATCAACAGGTGCTCTTCACTGCCAAACCATGTCTCCATTCTCATTTTCTTCCTTCTCAGCTGTAATTAAAAAAAAAAACAATAAAGATTTGTTTATAGAAAGCAGATTGAAAGTTTCATTTATTCTCTTTAAGATCTATTAGAAGGCTTTCTCCAAATGACTTCCATTGCTTCACAAGTCTTTCTAAAAGACATTTCACAGAACATGTAAGGACTTTCCTGGCTATTAACAAGTATGCTTTGTGGGGAGGGAGGAGGGGACTTACTCAGGGAGGACTACACCTAAACAAACACTGAAGACTGGATTTTCCTTCACGTCTGTCACAATGTTTGATTACACCACAGTGGCTAACTTGAGGAACTCCTCATCAAACCTATGATGTTTTATTTAGCATTTCTCCTGATCAAGGATGCTCTTCTAGTTTAAAAAAAAAAAGAAAAGAAAAGAAAATTCAGTGCAAGAGAGAGTATGGAGGCTTAGTTAAAAGATTGGGAAATGCTGAATGCTATGTGTAAAATCCAGCTACAGGCATGTGAGTATTCACAGAAACAAAGACCATGATTATTATGAAACGGTTTTTGAATTCAACTCAGCGCAAGCACATTTATATACATACCGAGCATACTTTCCTAGCCTTCCACTTGTCTGCATGTCTTTCCATAAGACGTGCTAGTGAAGTTAATATTGCGTCTTACTAGATTTCGGTAGCTAAGGCACAGGCTACCAGAGAAAGATGTGACTTTGCTAGGAGAAGACTAAGCATCATCCACAGAGGTGAACTTCGTGTCCTCTTTGGGGAGGGTCATGATGCAAGCAGGAAGCCTGATTGTCTTAGTTAGTTTTTTTTTTTCCTATAAAGGGACACAATGACCACAGCAACTCTTATAAATAAAAACATTTAACTGAGGTGGCTCACTTACAGTTTCAGAGGTTCAGTCCATTATTGTCAGGATGGGGAGCATGGTGATGTGCAGGCAGATATGGTGCTGGAGCTGAGAGCCCTACATCTTGACTCAAAGGCAACAGGAAGTCAACTGACTCACTAGGTGATATCCTGAGCATAGGAAACCTCAAAGCCTGACTCCACAGTGACACACTTTACCCAACAAGGCTACACCTCCTAAGAGTGCCACTCCCTTTGGGGACAATTTTCTTTCAAACCACCAATGTTGCTGTTTTCTTCTTTTAAACTATAAGTGTTGTTGAGAGAGGTGCATGAGGATGCCAAGCTTGCTAGTGAGCACTGTGGTAAATCTGCATCATCTCAACCACCTGGCAACACCTCCCCATACGGGTCTGTGTTAGGACTGATCACGAGAGAAACTGTGCAAGATTAGAAGATGGGTGCGGGCAGCAGCCATCACAAGTTGGCTCTGCAGATTGGCCTGGGCTCCAGGTACTTTAGGGCTTAAGTATGTGGCTATCAATTTATCAGCTCCTTTTTTTTCCCTTTGTTTTCCTTTTCATTCCTTAGAGATGGAGACTGAGCTCAAGGCCTTGTGCATGCTAAGAGAAGACTGTCACTCAGCTACAGGCTTAGCTTATCAGCTCTTTATTGAAGCCTCCCCCAGCTCCATCTACACCACCTCCTTTTAGCTTCTCTTGGTCTTAGACATATACAATGATGCCAAGTAACTGCTTCTCAAGGTCATCTTCCAAAAATATTGAAGGAAGTTTGCCCTTGTGGACTGCAACTGTCCTCATTACATCCTTATAGTCACAGTTCAGCTAAGTGTTTGTCATCGCTCAGCTTTTCTTCCCAGGTGTTAGTCCAGCTCTTTTTCAGTAAACTCGGGCAAGAAAAGCAAATTTGCACAGACTCCCCCAAAACTCTAAAAATCATGTGACTTAGGAATCTTATGATTAATCTCTTATTCTTATCACTCATGATGGTTCCACTTCTTCACTTGTACATAACTAACACAAAACCTGGCGGGAAGAGGGCAAGAACATGACTCCCATTGTTCATCCCAAGAACTCCACCCAGATCTGTGTTTTGAGCATCTTTAAGTGGAACTGACACTTTGTCGTGGGATAATTTTTTTCAATTTAATAGGTTTTATTTTATTTTTTGTTTTCAACACATCCTGGCCACAGTTTCCCCTCCTCCCACTCCTCCCATTCCCCCCACTTCCCCTCTCCCCCAGATCCACTCCTCCTCTGTTTCCCTTCAGAAAAGAGCAGGCATCCCAGGAGCATCCACTGAAGATGACGTCACAAGATACAGTAAGACTAGGCACAACCCCTCATATCAAGACTGGATAATTCTTGACCTTTAAAAATCTTTACACGTGTTTTGTACAATCTACTTATGATTCAAGAAGTCAAGACAGAATGTATTAGAAGAAAGTTGCTCCTGACACCTGTTTTCAAAGAAGGCAGTTTCACATAAATATCCTCTGATCCAGACCACAGATAAATCAGCCACGGCACTGCCCTCTGGCCTGGGATCTGCAGGTGTGCGGCTCCGCCAGGATCCTTCAGCAGGAGCCGAGCTCTAGGGAGCTCCTGGGTTTCTGTCCAGGTTTTACTGTCACTTCAAACACTGTGGCAGTCCCAGAGAGCACAGAAACTGTTTAGTGAGCTTTCCAGATGTACAACTGAATGGTAAGGCTCCTGGAGTTCACTGATTTCCGGGAGAAGACAGAACAGTGACTGCTTTTTCCACTCTCACTAAAAGAACTTTGGCAGACCAGGAAAATACTTTCTCACCTGGGAATTCGTTTGTGTCAAGGAAGATGGTACGAATTCTGACTTGTGCAGACAGAAGACCGGGGTGACGGCTTCTTCACTACCTAAGTGTGTCTGGCGGGGCTCGAGGTACCTTCTAGATCCTGTGGGAACAATTGGAAAACAGTAGATGGTTTGATGCAGTGGATAAAATACTGTGAAAAGCCGGCCCATTTAGAAATGACAGACAAACCTAACTGAAGGCCCAGTCTGTTTGCTTTTCTCCAATCCCTGTTGCTCTGCCAGGTCTATTTGGAACACCACGTGCCTGGGAGCAAGGACTAGGCCTTAATATCACTAATTGTATGTGAGTCATCATTCCAGAGACATACAAACATTACCACTCACAGCAGGCAGGGGTGCAATGTGTGGTTCACATCTTGCACAAACATGTCTTTTCTGCCTTGGCTGAGAGTTCTGGATTACCTCAATTCTTGTGCTGTGCCCCAATCAGGAAATGGATCGCCTTAGGTTCACAAGCCACAGGCGTGAACACAGACTAGCAAAGGCGTGGCTCACCACAAACTGTTGCTTATCTCCTTGACTTTCCCTGGTAATTACCTCGGGTAGTAACTGAAAACAGAGTTAGGAAAGCTGTTAGCTTTGAGGGCCGGAGCCGAGGGAAACACAGACAGCTAGATGACATACTTTAGTGTTGTTCAGGAGGATAATTTGGGGGGTACATTTAAAGCAGAATTTGTCGACCTGTGCAGATGTGTGTCCACTGGACCTGGGATCTGAGGACCTGAAAGAATGGGGTGGACTACAGTCTAATGCTGTGGACAACTTTATTTCAGTTTCAGTGTACTTTTATACATGAATATAACAAAGAAAGCAATGATCCAAGGACGATTATTCGAGTTCAGAAAGGCATGATTAGAAAAACATGTAAATAGACATCAGTAAACACATAGTAAACATTAGTAGAGCAGCCATTTCCCAGAACTTTTTCAGGACAGACCAGCGTTAACCCAATCGCCTGGCATGTACTATAGACCTTATCTAGGGAAGCACAAAGACAAGGCAGAAGACTGTATCCACATTCAGGGCACAATGACCAGACTGGGCACTATAGCTGTGTTCTGACATCCAACAAGAATAAATATGTCTTACAAATTAAATGCAAGTGTTTGCCACAGGAGGCATGAAATCACGCCCAAGAACAATCCAGAAAACGAAATGCACTTGAGGTAAAAGGCCCTCTGTCTTTTCCCCTGGGGTCTCTCTCACAGTTCCCCAGGGTGGAACCTTTTTCCTGGGGCCTCTCTCGCAGTTCCCCAGGGTGGAACTTTTTTCCTGGGGCCTCTCTCACAGTTCCCCAAGGTGGAACCTTTTTCCTGGGGCCTCTCTTACAGTTCCCCAGGGTGGAACCTTTTTCCTGGGGCCTCTCTCGCAGTTCCCCAGGGTGGAACCTTTTTCCTGGGGCCTCTCTCACAGTTCCCCAGGGTGGAACCTTTTTCCTGGGGCCTCTCCTCTCACAGTTCCCCAAGGTGGAACCTTTTTCCTGGGGATCTCTCACAGTTCCCCAGGGTGGAACCTTTTTCCTGGGGCCTCTCTTACAGTTCCCCAGGGTGGAACCTTTTTCCTGGGGCCTCTCTCACAGCTCCCCAGGCATCATTCCTTTGACCATGCTCCTTGTCATCTACTTTCAGGCCACTAATTTAACATATAGATTTCATTAAAACATCTGATAAAATTTATGGGAAGTCAAACACTCACAGGTCTTTGCCTCAATGAAAGGCAATTACATCCAAAATGACGGCAGTGTCTCCTCCTCCATCTTTACTGCCTTCAAAGCCCATTTAATTCTGCAGCTAATAAAGCTACTTCCAATGCAAATGATAAATGTCAATTTTTTGATTGCCTCTGTTTTACGGAATTGTAGCAGGAATTAAATTAAATTGTTCTTTGAAAATTCAACATTATTATTTATTTATCTATTAAAATGATGAAGCCATCTGATCATGTTACCTTCCCCTAAAAGAATTGTGCTGTTGAGATTATGTCTCAGGATTGCTCTGATACTGTACTTCCTGTTGATTCAAGGTATTTGGTGCTAATTCTAAAAGTCTGTTTTTTTTTTTTAATTTGTAAAATCATTTCATAGTGAACACACCAAGCATATTTGAGATACAGTGCTAAAATCTGTCCCTATAAAATGTGACACCTGTGTACATATATACACATGTCCACCAAGCATGTGTACACCAAGCATGCTCCTGTGTGTGTTGAGGTGTGTGTGTGTGTGTGTGTGTGTGTGTGTGTGTGTGTGTGTGTGTGCGCGCGCGCTGTAAACCCTGCATAGATATTAACACCACCAAAATTGGTGGCTGAATTTTTGTGATGGGCTATTATTGTTTGGAATCTTCCATTTGATTTCATGATTTTAATGAATGAATTATCTCAAAAAGGCCAAAAGGCAAAATGAAAAGAAAGCACAGAGAAGGTCTCAGAAGGGTCCCATTGCTGGACGCAGATTTAAACAGCAGAGCACTGAGAGCCGTGGAGGCTGGTTTTAACTGTTTGAAGTTCATTCTTCCTTGCATTTCAGTTCCAGTGTTGTCGGGCAGCTGGTGTCCTGGCTTGCAGTTTTTGTAGCTAAGCAGATGGGACTCCGAATGTTCTGGGGACAGCACCATGGCAGTTTCTCTCCCGTCAATACGGACCTGCTTGGTGTTACCGACAGAGCTGGTGCAGGATCCCTTGGGCAGCAGAGAGTAGCTACCCGTGAAGCGTGATTAATTTGGGAGGAAGAGGTTGAGTTTGAGGGAGCTAAGATACCTAGGTTGGGAATTTATTGTATTTTAAACACCACTTTGCCCTTGAGTGTGATTTATTTGACAATGGATAATGTCTGATAAAAGATAGAGTTTGCTGTCTTGGGAAGTGTTCAACAGGATTCGTATTGAAAATCTGTAAGCTTAATAAATTAATCCATGATGAGACATGAGAGGCTTATCTCAAGCCAAACACTAGGAATTGTATCTATGCTCAAATACACAAATACCATGAATCTGGCTGTGACTGCCAATATTTACTCAATTTTTGATGGCTCTCCAACCTTCAGCCTGACCACAGAGTGAACAGTCTTCACCAGTCCGTGGCTTCCCGGGGGAGACAAAGCTGGAGTCCTAATGTCCCTTCCCTTCCCTCTCATTCTAAGCTTTAGAGAGACAGGCAGCCTCTGCTCTCACTGAGATCCCAACAGTAGTCCCTAGTTCTGAAAGTCTCTGCAGGTGCCTGTCAGGGCACAAAGGCACCAGCTAAGGCCCATCCCCGCCAGTCCAGCTTTGCTCTCCGGTTCTCAGAAGTTCAGAAATGAGGAGAATCAGGAGCCTCCTAAACCAAGTACCCGGCCTGGCTGTCAGCAGGAGCACAGTGTGTTGTTTGGAGCTTTTTAAAAAATTAATATTCTTTTCAATTATTTTGCATACTGACCACAGTTTCTCCTCCCCCTTAGCCTCTCATTCCATCTGCTCCCCTCCACATCTCACCTAGGCCCCATTCCATCCAATTCTCTTCCATCTCCATTCAGAAAGGGACAGGCCTCCCATGGGCTTGAAAAAAGCATGGCTCATCAAGTTGAGGTAGGACTGAGCTCCTCTCCCTGCATCAATGCTGGACGGGGTAATCTAGCATGGGGAACAGGTTCCCAAAATCCAGCTAAGCGCCAGAGACAGGTCCTGATCTCACTGCTAGAAGTCTTACAAACAGACCAAGCTACACAACTGTCACACACATGCAAAGCGACTTGGTTGGTCCCATGCAGGCTGTTTGGAGCTATTTTTAATTGATGTTATAGTTTTCTGGAAGACAAAGCCTCTCCCCAAATGCTTAATCCCAATATCCACAGTATAAAGCTGTCTGAACATAGCTGTCTACATGTTTAGCACCAACTCAAGACTGCTAAGATGTTACTTGTTGAAGAGGTGTGTATGTCAAACTCCCAAATTTCAAAAAGATGTTTTTGTTTGACCAGTCTTTGAAGCAACTCAAACAGAAGTAACTGAATTATTCTAAGGCAAATTATTCTCATCTCTGTTTCCTTTGTAAAAAAAAAATTAGAAACTCATATTGGAATTAAATTAGATTTCCATCATCAGATCTGGACCAGAGGTTGCGCTGCCACAGCCACTGTCATCCCTGTGTCTGCAGGTATGCATCTCATCTGACTCCTACAGCAGGAGGCTTTCTCTTATGTAGCTCCTGATATTTTTGCTCAACACCACACTATTAAACACTACACATCAGTTCCCGGAACATGTTGCAGTATTCCACTGAATCTTGCAGCTGCAGAGCTGAAAGGGTGAGGCTGATAATTCTAGTTGCTTCCTGGAAGTACACTGAGGGATGACTATTCTATTGTTCTGGTCATAAGAACTCCCGCAAATAAGGAGAATAGTTTCTCCATTGGGAAGGTGTTTGTCCCAAGATTATTGTATGGGCACTGATTCGTTTTGTTTCCTGTGAGCAACCCTGACTCACCATATCCCTTCCTTGCCCGGATGTGTCTGATGGGACTTGAGTTTCTGGGCCACCCTGGATCCTGTGGGAACAAACAGAAAACACAGATGGTTCTCTGATACAAAGAACACAATACTGTAAGAGTTAGACCAATTTCCATACCAATGGAAATCAGTTTGTTTGTCTGTGGTTCCTTTTCCTGCAAGGTTCCTGTGAAGTTCGGCAGGCACATGTGAGACGAGACATGCCTTCTCTAACCACATGTGAGCCATCTGTGTTTAAACTCAACATTTTACTTCTAAGGTTCTTTTCTGAGAAAATAGGTTCAGACCCACATTGTTTTGCTTGTAATAGCTACTTTATTTCTACTGTATGAATAAGCTGCTATCTGTACATCCCACTGAGTCACAGTATTTAGCACTTTCAAACGATACAGAAGGGAATGGCCGTGGTCATGGTGTCTCTTCTTAGCAACAGAACACTGACTAAGAAAACTGGCAAGCAGGAAAGATGTGCCCTCTGATGCACTGATTTATGAGGTCTACTAATTTCTCTCCTGCTCCACAGGACAGAATTCATGCCTGGTACTGTAATCATAGCCAAAAGCCATGGCTAGGGAGGTCTTAGGCACAAGGGAGAACCTATTGACGTTGTTTTGATGAATGTTCGGGTTATCAAACTGCCTTCTAAATATTAATAGTTCTAACCATAGAGTTTTGCTGCTCCCAGCCTCTGTCAGGGAAGCCTCTTATTACGGTGGGTTAACGTGGAGACATAAATTGAATAATGCTGGGTAAATGACTTGAAGTGATCAGCTGCAGCTGGGCGTCCTGTATCAACGTTGCCTGCTCTAAGACTCAAGGAACGTGGTGGGGAGGGGGTAGAGAGAACGTGAGAACAGAAGAGGGGAGAACACTGTGAAATGCTGTCCTCTGGATGTGACATTACCGCTGTGCACAGGGACTTGCAGCAGCTGGGATGACCTGCACAAGCCTAGTGGAGGGGCTGTTGGCAGCTGATGACACCTGGCAAGAGGAGAGTGGCTGTTCTTTTTGGGGAGGTGACCACCACACACCCATGCACATGTGGGCAGTGCTGTGTGGACTCAGTGAGTTATTAAAAAGAAGTCTTGCTGGGTGGTGGTGGTGGTGGTGGTGGTGGTGCACAACTTTAATCCCAGCACTCAGGAGGCAGAGCCAGGTGGATCTCTGTGAGTTTGAGGCCAGCTTGGTCTACAGGGCGAGATCTAGGACAGGCACCAAAACTACACAGTTCGAAACCCTGTCTCGGAAAAAAAAAATCCTGAGTTGGGAGAGACATGTATTGGAAGGTCCTGATGGGAATTAGAAGGAGGAGTGAGGAGCGAGGGATATGTATGAACAAAATACATTGTACATGTGTACAATTTAAAATTTAAAAATATAAATAAATAAAATTTAAAATGGAAAAAATGTTGTATATACTATCTTTTGATTTTTTGTGAATATTTGTGAGTATAATTATAGAAATTTGCCAACAACTTTCAGTGAGGCCGTACAACTTCGTATTTTATCACTAATGTATAACTAGCTGCTCAACATAATTTACCATAAACGGAAAATGTATCAGAAATGGTTCATTCATTAAACTAAGCTTCTTTCATTTACTTTATTAACCACACTCTCATGCTACCACACTAGTGAGTTTGTGTATGTCTTCCCATATTTGTGCAAATGAAAACTCCTCCACATCTCTGCCAGGCTCAGCCTAGCAACAGGGTTCTGCTGCTCTAGGCACCTGCAGCCCATGCCCAAACCTGCAGCTAAGGCTCCAGAAAATGTTTCAAGAGGGAGAGAAGTAAGCTTCAAGAAACTACCTGTCACCCAGGTCTATCTGATAAGACCACTTCATGGGTCTACCTTCCCAGTACAGCTACCATCCATTCCACTACCCAGTGCTTTGGGAAAGTAAAGTAGGATTTTAGAAAGGGGTAGAGATTTTTGAGAAGGGAGAGGTTTTGTTTATCGATAATTCAAATTTATAAATTACTGATCCCCTTGAACATGGCCTTCTTTCACTGGATTTGTGTTCCAGTGCATGGGAGGAGGAAATAAAATCCAACAGGGCTTTTATATTGTGAATTTTATATTTTGATGTCTTTCTGTGACAGTCAGCTTTAGTCACTGTAACAAGACATCTCAGATAATCAGCCTCTGAAAGAGCAAGCTTATTTTGGTTCACAGTTAAGAAACTTTGGTCTATGACAGATTAGTCTTATTGCTATTGGATCTTGGGTAAGGCAGTATGTCATGTCAGGGACACAAGCCAGAAAACCTGCTCACCCCTGCTAGGGAGCAGAGGAAGAGGCTGGTAGGCTGGTGTCTGGCAATCTTCCCCTACTCTCTCTCTTTGTACGTGTGTGCCTGTGACTATCTGTGTGTGCATGTATGGAGGCCAGAGGTCAACACTGAATATTTTCCACAGTCTCTTGTCACCTTGTTTTTTGAGACAGGGTTTCTCATTGAACCTGGAGTTTACCATTTCAGCTACCCTGGCTGGCCATCAAGCCTTTGGGATCTGCCGGTCTCTACCCTTCCCTCCACTGTAGGGGTTATATGTAGATAAATTTCTAAACAGTCTTATTAAATAAAAAACACAGAGCCAAATACAGGGGTAAAAGCCGTAGAGATCAGAGGAATAGTGAGAGCCACCAGCTAACCTTAGCATCCCAAGAGTGCTTCTTCCTGTCTACCTTGCACCTTTATTGCCTTGCTGTTCTGCCTTCTCATTGGATCTTCTTTACCCAGCCACCTCACTTCCTCGTCACTGCCTGTCTGTACAGACCTCCAGGTCTCTATGTTTAGTACTGGGATTAAAGGCGTGTGTCACCACACTTGGTTGTTCCCTAGTGTGTCCTTGAACACACAGAGACTATGCTTGCCATGTGATCGAATTAGGGGCATACTACCACTGCCTGATTTTTGTTTATGGCTGGCTATGTCCTCTGATCTCCAGGCAAACTTCATTTATTAACATACAAACAAAATATCACCACATTTCAGCACAACTAAAACATAGCCACAGTTACAGGCATGTATCACCACGCTCAGCTTTAACATGAGTGCTGGAGATCTGGATTCGGGTCTTACTGTTTGTACAGCAAGCACTTTATGCCCTGAGCCATCTGCCTGGCCCATCATGACCCCTTTGCTCCCAGTAACTTAAGATCCATTGTCATGCCATGCCTTTTGTCCTTATGCAGAACATACTTTAAATCACAGTGTTGGTAAACACAAGAGGGACTTTTTAATCCTAGAAAAAAAATGGTAAATTCACTAGGAAATTATTAAAGTTATAAGCATGTGTGCAACTAACAACAAACCCAAAGACATATGGGCCAAATTTAATCAAATTGTAGAGAGGAATAGTCAGTTTGCCTTCAGTAACAACGTAACAGAGTAACAAGGAAAGAAGCTGGGGTGAGCAACAACCCAAGGCAGCTGCGTCTGACAGACCCATGCAGCAACTGAGCACATTTCTAAACCATGCCCAGCACATGCTCCGGGTAGACCAGCTCCTGGGCACACACAGTGGCTCAAGAGCATGATGGGACTGGGATGGAACATGCATGTTAAGTGCCCCACCCTACTGATGTGTCACCTGGGAGAATTTGGTGATGCTTACTTCTTCTGCACTGGTAGTTCTGGTTACACAGTAGGATTGACCCTTATCCATGGGGACCCTTCTGTGAGGCAGACCTGAACATGGTTGAGACTCTCAGCTGAGTGGAACCCATTTCTTTGCTTTCCAGTCCGTTTGTGTTTGCCTCCTGGTGGGCCAGGGCATTGTAATTGAATATTCATTTCACTCCAGTTCCTCTTGTTTGTTCCTCTGCTCATTCTTAGGTAGAAATCTGGAGTGCACAAGCAGCAAAAATTCCAAGAGGGAAAATAAAGACCAAAATTCCAAACCCAAGAGGCAAAAAATATCTGTGGATAAAAGTGGCTATAGGAAGGTAATATTAAATTATGCAAAAGCGAGTCTGGGGCTTCCTGGTGCCTTGTGACTGGGAAAGGCCACACCCACCCAGGTGAAGATTTGTGTACTGGCTGCAGGTGCCCGGGAAGCACTGGGTTCTCACATCACAGAAGAAAGTGCCGGAGTCTGTGATCTGGGAGGAGGAAATGTACAGAGAGCTGTGATACTCCTTAATGACTGTCTTGGATATCAGTCCACTCTGCTTTGCTGCAGAAGGATTGGAAAACAGGCTGACGAGGCGTCCCCCAGGACTTTGGTAAAACCACTGCATTTGGTATAAAGTGGTGGAAAAGTTGCACTGCAACTCTGCACGCTCTCCCTCCTGCAGAACCAAGGACACAGGACTCTGCTTCACTTGTTGACCTTTCACCCCTGGTTAGAAGCAGAGAAAGAGACACAGATGGGGTCACTGAGCATCCACAGAACCCTGAACACACCCCATGTCCTCTGAGAAGGTGGGAGCTCTGCAGGACTCCTGAGCTGCTTCCCCACCCTCCATGTGCTGACAGAATCCTCTCTGTCCCTGAATGTGGACAGCCAGACTCACAGCAAACCTGGGTGCACAGCAGCCCCAGCAGAAAGCACAGCAGCCTCTTCATGGTGCTTGTCTGGCTGCTGGAGACAGAAGCAAGGAACCAAGCCCTGGGCTGTGGTGTCAGGATGGCTGTTGAATGTCCCTCCTCCTGCCACCAGTCAGCTCCACCCAGGAACCCTGCCAGGCCAGACACTGCAGAGTTCCCTCCCAGCCTCATGAGCCTGAAGCTCCTCCCAAACCAGACCTGCCTGAGAGTCTGGGTAGAGGGCAGTGAGGGGAAAGGAACATTTTGAGATGACCCCAGGTTTGTATGGAGTGTGAGAGCCTCTGGGGAGGAGGCACATTCAATGGCTGTAATAACTAGAACCTATAGATGGAACATGCACAAGAATCAGGCGTGTGTTCAGACTAAAGTCTTTACTGGTCTTTAAATTAATTCTGCGAAAGTCATCCTAGACATACAAGATAACTAGAATGGAAATGTTATAAGGTACACATCCAATGAGCCTTTAGCTTTTTAATATGAAAAATATGTGGATTGGAACATTCCTGGAATAACCACACTTTGTGGTAAAGGTTATTATTTTAGTAAAGGAACCTGCTGAGGACAGAAGGTTGGTCAGTGCTACTTTGCTACACTGAAGAAGTGGGACTTCTGATTTGTGATGCTGCTCAGCAGAGTGACCGTATGTAACAACAAGCACTGCTAATTTCAAATGGTGGGAGAAAACACTTTGAATTTTCAACCTTAAAAACATGAGGACATAGTTATGTTTAACCCAATTTAAACATTCAACAACGTGAATTGAAATATCATATGCTACCCTACTGATATAAATAAGAATGTGTTTATAAAAAATATGCATAAAGCTTGGCCCAAGCATATACTGTGGTCCTGCATTCAGGAGGCTGATGGAGGGTCTAAGATCCCAGGGCAGTTGTAAATAGTCTTTCTTATGTATATGATAAAAATAAATAATTACCCAAATAATTATAAATTGCAAGGTGTAGTTGGAAGTTTTCCTGTGTCCCAGCCTGCCGGCAGTTGGGACAAATCTCTCCCACTCGCATTCCCCAAGTAAACACACAGATGCTTATATTAATTATAACTGCTTGGCCATTAGCTCAGGCTTATTACTGACTAGCTCTTACACTTAAATTAACCCATAATTCTTATTTATGTTTAGCCATGTGGCTTGGTACCTTTTCTCAGTTCTACCTTGTCATCTTGCTTCCTCTGTGTCTGGCTGGTGACTCCTCACTCTACTCTTCCTCTTCCCAGCATTCTCCTACTTGCTCACCTATAGTTTCTGCCTGGCTACTGGCCAATATTTTATTAAATCAATTTACAAGAGCATTGCCCCACAGTAGCAAGGGGGAAAAGTGGGACCAATTCAGATGCAGTTTCTACATAGGACCTAGGTGGGATCTGAAGTCCCTTTATGCCTTTTATTTTTCTACAAGTACATACTTGTTTAAAGCTTAAAAATATGTATTTGCTTTATGTGTATGTATATACTGTATGTGTATGTGCCTAAGTATATGTATGTGCACCATAGCATGCAGCATAGAGGTCAGAAGAAGGCATCAGATGCCCTGGAACTGGAGTTATGTTCAGTTGTGAGCTGCCATATGTGTCTACTGCAAAAGCAGCCCCAAACAAGTACCTGATAAAACAATCCTTTTGGTTCTTACCCATGAACTTAAAAATGTGAGTTCTGGAGTATGATCCAATCCAATTCAGCCAATATAGTTAAGTGAGTCCTAGACCTGGAGGAATAAAAAATGAATTCAGCATCATTACCCTCATTCAGAGAGCTTATGATGTTGAATGTAGAGATGAGTAATGTTTGTGTAAATTCAAAGCAGTTTTACCAATGTTATAATAAATGCATGCCACAAATACCACATGAGCACCAAGACAGAGACATTACTTCAAGCTTCATTCACAGGACTTGAACATAACCCAGTCATCAGTGGATGACATAATTCCGTGTGTCTTTCATGAAAATGACAAGGATACAGAAAAAAGAGCCACAGAAATAACATTGGGTGGTCTTTGAGCACAAAGTCTTTATTTAATACAATAAGCAATATATAGACAGTACTAGTCTTGGTGCTGGGAAGAGTGCTACACGCACACACACACACACCACACCTACTCTACAGCCACGTTTCAGGTTCAAAACAATGTTCCTCTACATATCAAGATACCAGGTGCTTGCTTTGAAAACCTTATGAGTTTACACATAAGGAATCTTGCAGGTTATTCTGGTATCTTAGTTAGTCTTTCTATTGCTGTGATAAACACCAAACCTAAAGCAACTTGGGGAGGAAAGGGTCTATTCATCTTACAACTTGTTTTCCATCATCCAGGGAAGTCAAAACAAAAACTTAGAGCAGAAACCTGAAGGCAGGAACTGATTTAGAGATCTTGGAGAAGTGCTGCTTACTGGCTTTCTCTCCATGTCTTACTCAACCAGCTTCATAAACACTCAAGACCACCTGCCCAAGGGTGGCACTGTCCTGTGTGGGATGGGTCCACTCACATCAATCACTTCATTAAGAAAATGTTTCACAGGCTTGACCATAGGCCTATCTGGTAGGAACATTTTCTGAAATGAGGTCCCCTCTCCAAAATGATGATAGTTTGTGTCAAGTTGACATAGAACTAGCCAGCACACCCGGAAATTCTAATTTTGAATTTGAATTAGAATAAACTTTAGGGAAGAAAAAGAAAATATAACTAGGTAGCTCAAGCTTTCCTCTTAGGTGGCGTGGGTGCTATAGTTTCTTGCATCCATTTTCCCGTGGCTCTGAAGTTCTAACTTCTGCACCTATTTATAGCACAGGTAGGTGAACGCAAATCAGGACAGTATTCACAACAGTTGCTTAAGATCGCTTTTATGCATCGACTAACCCTCACAAAGAGATACCACAGGGCATGACAGTGTATACATGTAATCCCAAAACTTGGAAGGCTGGGACAGGAGGACTGCAGCAAGTTCAGGCCACTTCAGGCTACATTGTAGTAAATTCAAGATGTAGCCTCAAGCCGGGCGGTGGTGGCGCACGCCTTTAATCCCAGTACTCGGGAGGCAGAGGCAGGCAGATCTCTGTGAGTTCGAGGCCAGCCTGGACTACCAAGTGAGTTCCAGGAAAAGGCGCAAAGCTACACAGAGAAACCCTGTCTTGAAATAACCAAAAAAAAAAAAAAAAAAAAAAAAAAAAAAAAAAAAAGATGTAGCCTCAGCTTCACAGAAAGACCCTATTGAAAAATAGTTATACTGATTATATATCTCAATGACCTAGAATTGAGTGTTTTGAATATGAACTTTCAATTTTCATTGAAGATGTTAATTTTTTTTTTCTTTTGCAACTTTTCGTTCTGCCTTAATAGGTAATATTAGATATTTTGAATGAAACAAAATGCTGACTTGGGAAGTTTACATAAAATAATTTTAGAGGTGGGGGAGATGACTCAATAAGAGCACTGGCTGTGAAAGGAAGGAAATCTGGCTGCAAACCCCTAGCGCGTGTATAAAAGCTGGTCATGGCCTCACATGCCTGTAATCCCAGCACTGGGAGACAGAATCAGATGAGTCCCAGGAGGTTGCTATCCAGCCTGCTTGACCTAAATGGCATGCTGCTTGGGTTCATTAAGAGACTCTCTCTCAAAAAAGTGTGGAGAATAACTTGTTATCCTTCTCTGGCCTCCCCATGTGGGTGTTCACTAAAACACATACGTGCACATCCAACACTCAGAAAGATTAATTTATGTTCGTGGCCCAGTCATTAATAAGAACCCACTGTAGATGGAGTAGGAAGAAAGAAGAATGGAAAATGTAGGTTCTTTCTTCTATTTTTACTGGAGTAGAAAAACCAGGTTAGCTGCAAAGACAGAAATCCAAATGGACTGTCCAAGAATGCTGCAAATGCTTGTGATAAGTACTGTGGAAGATGGTGTAGGGAAGTAAAGACCGCTAGGGAGCTGTCAATTGTTAATGGTTACTCAACAGAAATTAGAAAAATCTAACTTGAAAGGAGAAAGGAAAAGGGTCTGAGGGGCATAGATTGGAGATAAGCCCCTGGAGTCAATCCTCAGCATCCCCTAAATGGTGGAGTGAGAAGGAACGAGAGAGAGGTAACTTGTGTGGGTAAAAGACAGAAAGCACAGCTCATTTACAGACCAGTCAACCCAAGGTCTCATGGGAGACACTGGGGAGCCTTTATGTTTAAATAGAAATGTCTGTTCATTAGGCTCACTGTGTAAGGTCTTTTTGCTTTTGTAGTATGGGTTTTTATAAAGATGCCATTTACACACTGTTAGGACAGCCTTGACCAAGTTCTCTAGCCTCAGGCATTTCAGTGAGTGAGCAGGGATCTGCAGTGGGTAGCTGTTCCAGCTTTAGTCTGGAAGTGCTATCCCCATTGAGGCTTCGGTAACTGTTATGCCTAAAAGGCAGGGCTGAGACAGGAGCCCTTAAGACCCAAGATCAGGATGTGCTGGCTATCTTGGTTCCTGAATCCTGGATGCTGGAGGTAGATTGGGCAGAGTTTTCCAGAGAACATCACTGGACTGTGCTACACCTTTTCCAGGACCCTATAACCTATCCCTTTACTTGTAAGTTACCCCACAAAATAAACCTTCCTTTTAACTATGTGGAGTTGCCTTAATACTACAACCAATAGGGATCCTTCTTTATCAGAAGACTCAGATGGCTGAAGTCAAGAGACAAGGCAGAATACTACGGAGATAATGCAGTTTGAAAAATAAGATGTGTAGTGATTATCTAAATTATTCTATTATTAATAAAAAAAATGGGAGTCAAATATCAGGGTAAAAACATGATTGATCAGAGAAGCAACCAGTGACCTCCTCTTTCTCTCCTTCCTTGATCCAAAATGCCACTCCCTGCTACTTACTGTGTCTCTCTACATGTTCTGGATCCTCCAAAACTTCTATGGCTAATTCAGGTAGGCTAGTAGCTAGCTCTGGCTTCTGATTCAAGGATAACTTTATTGTCAGTCTTGAGTGTCAAAGTGCGATCAAAATATCCCACAACAAAGATGGTTTGTCGATTGTCCTGGGCTTCTTTGTTGCTTGAGGGATAAAATTAATAATGTAAAGCAAATCTCTGATTTGCCTACAAATAACTCACAGCCAACTTCATGCCAATTGGCCAATCACTGTGTCAAATGACTCTCTCTGTCTCTGTCTCTCTCTCTGTGTGTGTGTATGTGTGTGTATGTGTGTGTGTGTGTGTGTGTGTGTGTGTGTGTGTGTGTGTGTATGTATGTGTCCATACACTCAGCTGTGGGTATAGATGTTCTAGAAGTTGACATTGGATGTCTCCCTCTATTGTTCTCCTTATTTGAGACATGCTGCAGGATGCAGAAATAGGAAGTAGGAATTCGGCTGACTGTGACAAAGCTACACCTGGAAGAAGTCAAGGGCCTTCCCAGGGGATAAAGCCAAGGCTTAAGGAGTCTTGGTGGTACTGGCTTTTGAATATTAGCCGTTTCCTGCTATGAATTTCTCGTGTGCTATTATAGCTTTTCCATTCCTAGAACAGTGTGTTTGATCATTCACTGGGTACAATCTCCCAATTACTATTGGAATATTTGGACAACCTTCTCCAACTGTGCTGACAGCAGTAACACAGCCAGACCCCTAATTTCTGTAATTATCATCATTAGCAACATCCAGCCAGGACCTTCTCCAGACAAAAGTATCTTATGTGGCATACTTCCCAGACTTTCTAGAATAGATTTAAGCATTCAGACTATCTGTTTGAGGCCTGGAAGATGTTCTAATTAAGCTTAACCTTCTTTCTACCAAATGCTCTGCTCTAGATCAATTAACTCAGAACTAAACAGTTTTCACTTACCAGGTATGTCAATCTGTGACTCAGGTTGCCTAGGTACCGAGTGCACTACCCCCACCCTGCCAGAAGACAGCCACAGCTGAGACAGCTTGGACAGATAAGGGGCCAAAGGAAAAGAAAGCATTTTTATTTTCACTCATCACTGTGATTCCTAATACTTTACCTAACCACTTCTAAGAATATAGTTTGAGTGCATAATTTCCCTTCTAACTGAATTTGGCCCTCAGTTGATTCTATTCCCCATCAGTCACTTCCCTTTTGGGCTATAAATGAGAGCAGACAATTTCTTCTCTTTGTTGGGATCTTATTGTCCCTCCTTTTGACCCTGAGGGAATTCAAGCCTGGTGACCTTGCCTTAGCCAGAGCATTGCTATTGCATGGGTATATAACTGTAAACCTTAGAGTGGAGAAGAGGACTAGATTGAAAAGAACAAATAGAAGATAGGGAAGAACAAGAGGAGGAAGAACCAGATAGAGGAGGACTATATGGGAAAGAGGAGATGGGAAAGAACTAGATGGGGAGGAATGAGAGAGAGAACTTAGAAGAATAAAGAGAGGAACTAAGATAGGAAAGAACTAGATTGATGAGAAACTAAATGGAGCAGAATTTGATGAAGGAATTGAGACAGCACTTAGGGAACAGCATAAAAATGTAGAGAGAAATCAGGCAAGAAAGGAGCTAAGTAAGAGCAGAATAGAAGCTGTGTAGAGAGAGAGAACTGACTCAGAAGAATAAAGTGAATGGACTAAAGAGTTTCATGTACGTAGATTTATTTGAGAATCCCTTAACTTCCTCACCACTGGTAGCATCACTTCTAGAACTCTGGGAAAAGGCTATTAGGGGATAGACCCCAATAGTCTTCTTTAGAGACAGGGTCTCTGAACTTGGAACTTGCAGTTTGGGCTAAACTTGTCAGTGAGCTACAGTGATCCATCTGTCTCTGCTCCCAGCACTTGGATTACAAGTTCTATCATGTCTGGCTTTTTAGATGTGTGCTGGGGATCAGATCCTCATTGTTCCAAGATGAGCGCTTTACCCACTGGCCATTTTCCCATCCCCTCAAATGACATTGGAGCAATTAACTTCCTCCAGCATGTTAAGGCTTTTGTAGCCTAATTTGCTCTAAGATTTTAACTCTAGGATAAAAATGCTGTCATTCATGAATCAGAAACTTTCTTTGCAAAATAGAAAGCACACGGCCACTAAGAGCTGTCTCTGTAGGAGCTAAGCACGTTTTGGGATTCTACTTTCTCCAAACTGTTTGCCTTGACAGAACATACCAACTTTCTGAAAGCAACCAAGGTCCCTTATTCTGCATGTTTCAGGCAATTTTTGTTCATTTCTGCATTGTGTGACTCAGGGCAGAGGAGCACTCAGCTGTCTCAGTCTCACGATTGAAGAGTTTCCCCAGGTGGAAGGATTTTTGGTTCTTCCTATATCAGACTGAAAGCTCTCCATGCCTGAGACAGGCTGGCTTCCTGGTGTGAGCTTCAGAACACCCTGGAAACCCAGACAAAAAACATACAGGGATAAGGGATGAGCAGCTGCTCTTCAGCTCCAGAGCAGCTGCTGCAGATGCACAGATGCAGCCATCAGGCTGGGGCACCTCCCGGTGCATCTTTCTGTAGCATCAGTGCTGTGTGGAGCTACTCAGCCACTAGGAGGGTCTCTGTTCACCATGAAACAGCACAGTGTTCTTTCTGTGAATAGCAGACTAAAGCAGAGTGACACTGAGTAGTAGAGACCCTTCAAGTCTCAGGATTCAAGGTCATGGCATGCAAGTAACAAGGAAGCAGACTTCTCCTTCCAGGATGATTTCCAGGAAATAGAATCCAATGACTAAGAGATCTGGACTCAGGTGGCTCTCTCATTAAAGAGGAATTGTTAGTTCTAAAATCTGCCAGAAAAACCAGTTCCATCATTTTGGCCAAATTTAAGTAAGCTTTTATTAAAAAATACTAAATACTGACCAAGATGGAATATGGCTAGGACCATCAACTGGAAACTTTCCAGGTAAGTGGCCTTGAGACATGTGTCAGCTGAGCTTATGTGGGCAAAACCCACGGGCCACTGTACTTTCCCACCGATAGTTTCCAAGAACACAAATTCCCAGATTCCCAGGAAGTTACCTGGTCTTTGGGCAGGTGCAAATTACAGTTGAATTTTGAGTCTAATAGAATGACAGAAGATTTACTTGTCCTCTTCAAGACAGTGAAGGGACCCTTAGGAAGAGGCACTTTCCTGATCATCTGCCTGCTTCTGGTTTGAGATACTTCTTGTCACAACCTAACAAACGTCAGAACTTGCCTTTGAGTAGTAGTTCTGCCATTTCCTCCTATGCAATAGTACCCCCTAGGGGCTGAATAGAAAATTAACGACAAGTTCCCAATTATATGGAATGCTCAACCACCCTTCCTGTCCTTCTCATGGTTAAATTTCAAAGCTTTATGAACAAGGCATCTCACCATAGGTAATGGACTCCAGAAAGCCAGCTCATGCACCAGGAATAGATCCTGATCCTACTACTGGGGCCCCTCTGTCATGACTTGTCACTGCATGTGTGTGGGGGTTCATGTGGATCCATGGAAAGAAGACTCAGAGGCACTGGGTGGTGGTGGGAGCGCAGCACTAGGGAGGCAGAGCCAGGCAGATCTCTGTGAGTTCGGAGCCAGCCTGATCTACAGAGTGAGATCCAGGATAGGCACCAAAACTACACGGAGAAACCATGTCTCGAAAAACAAAAACAAAAACAATCACAAGACAGAGGTACCTAGGAATGAATCTAGCCTTTCTTGGCTGCATCCAGTCTCTAAGGACTGAAACATTTTTACTTCGCCCAGGGTATTTTTTTTTCCTCTGTATTTACAGATTAGCCAGTTGATTTCCATATGCTCAAAACAACCTGAATGAAGCCTCCAAAAATACAATGCCAAGTGCAAATTCCTCAATGCATTAGGTATTTCTGAGTTTCCTAAACCAAGTTTTTGCATAGGCTTTGTATCCCTGGTAGACTCAGAAACAAGATTCACACAGGGTGACAAGAGAAACAAAAGGTAGCCAAACAACAACAACAACAACAAAGATGAATTAGGGCTAGGTGCTAGGACTCTGGAGCCAGACTGGGTGTAGCCCAATGGGAATTCTCCTACACCCTTCAAACAGACCAAGCTGCACAACTGTCTCCTGTATGTAGAGGGCCTAGTCTGGCCACATGCAGGTTGGACAGCTGTGGGTCTAAAGTTAGCCTTGATGCAGGAGGGGGGGGCAGGGCTTGGTCCTGCCTCAACTGAATGTACCAGGTTTTGCTGACTCCCCATGGGAGCCCTTACCCTTTTGAATTGGGGTGGGTGGGTGGGGGGAGCTAAGAGGAAGGATGACGGGGGATCTGTGGTTGGTATGTAAAGTAAATAAAAAAATTTCTTAAATTGAAAAAATAAAATAAAGTTTTATGAGCATGTACAGGGGAGGGTTTGTGTTTTGTAAATCTTTCAGATTAAAATACATGTAAAGAAAAGAAGTATACAAATTATGGGTTGAAAATAGGCACACAGGGCCGGGCGGTGGTAGCGCACACCTTTAATCCCAGCACTCGGGAGGCAGAGGCAGGAGGATCTCTGTGAGTTCAAGGCCAGCCTGGACTACCAAGTGAGTTCCAGGAAAAGGCGCAAAGCTACACAGAGAAACCCTGTCTTGAAAAACCAAAAAAAAAAAAAAAAAAAAAAAAAAGAAAGAAAAGAAAATAGGCACACAGGAAGTTTTGGAAAAATAAATTCATGATAGATGACAAATTTTAAGAGATAATACAACAAACATAATTCAGAAAGTTATGAAATATGTTATTATTTATTTTATTGGCATAATTTTATACTTCCTTTTTGTTTCCATAATTCCTCACTAGCTACTCATATGAGAACATATTTATAACATTTTCAATGGAGAGAAAAGACAGATAACACAGCTTTTCTATCTAACATCATTAATTTTTTATTTATGTTGCATTATGATAACATTATGTGTAATTTCAGAGATATAGTTACATTGGGGGAAAGTCTATAAAACATTTCATTGCATTTTGAGTATTCTTATGATGTAATTGGCCATAAGTATCATGAACACTCATTAATCACTTGATTAACTCTTTATGTGTTTCCCATTGTTGTGTAACACATCATCACAAATTCAGGAACTTATAAAAACATCTATGTATTGCTCTGCAATTTCTGTAGGTCGGAAGTCTGGCAAAAACTGAACTAGGTCTCACAAAGCTGCAGTGTCTTTAGGGCTCACAAAGCACTGGACATGATGTTGGACAACCATCTTTGGGGTTCATCTTTGGGGAAAACTGACTCTTACTTTCTCAGCAGTCATGAATTGCCTTTAGCTCTTCATCTAGGAGTGGGGCCTCATGAGCTTTTCCTCATCCATTCTGGATGTCAACAGGTGTCATTTTTCGGGTATAGTTTAGCCAACTATATTGTTGAGAAATCATGGGTGCAGGTTCCTTGTCTCATATAGAAGATATAATCTCTCAGCGGATGCTGTGGTATTCTAATGCTTACCTTCTTTCCAGCCCCTCTTCAACGATGTTCCTTGAGCATTAGGTGCAGGGTTTGTGATGTAGATTCATCAACTGGGACTGGGGACTCCACAGTCAGTTGTTCTCTTCATTTTGACCAAGTATGGATTTCTGTGATGGTCTTCATCTTTTGCAAAAAGAAGCTTCCTTGATGAGAGGTCCATCAATGTAGTGAGAGCTACACTTTCTGTGTGCATAAGGATAAGTAGTAACAATGCAGTTAGAGATCATACTGGTTTGCTCTTCTAGACTTCATGGGCCTAACCAGCCCCTGGTAGTTGCTAGGTTTATAGCTCTGGCCATGAGTTCCTTCTCACTGAGTGAGTCATAAATCTGCTTAGATAGCTGATGAGGTTGGTTACTGCCAAGAAGTAAGTGGCAGTATTGCACTTTTGGGGATATTTTTCTTTACTGGTCATTGTGGTCTGTAGGCTTCACATCAGGATAGAACTGTTGATTAATACGTTAATAAAAGGAAATATATATTGCCTTATAAGGATTTCAAACTTCATATTTTGGGTTAACCCACTTTTTATTTTTATTTATTTTTATTCCTGTAAATCTTGGAATTTATTAAAACGTTAATACTTGACACAAAGCAGAGTTGTAATAATTGAGTTTGGGAACATGTGTTAGGTATGCATTAGAGTCAAAATGTTTAGCTGATGATTTATGATTATGGCTATTATTACATAATATATTTCATATCCTTCTTACATACATATATGTATGTTTGTGTATATTTGTATGCATGCTGTGCATGTTTGTGCACATGTGTTAAGGTGTACATATGTGTGTGTTTCTTATGAAATTTTGCATTCACCACTAGTCACAGCCTTTTTATATGGGCTCAAACTCAGAAGTTCATGCTTACTGACTGAGAACGCTAGTCTCAGAGCTCTTATTATTTGATTTTCTTTGAGATAGGGTCAAAGAAAATCAAATAGTATGACTAGCCTGTTGTGGGATGTTCTGATTTTGTGAATGTGTTGTTCTGATTGGTTGATAAATAAAATGCTGATTGGCCAGTAGCCAGGCAGGAAGTATAGGCAGGATAAGCAGACAAGGAAAATTCTGGGAAGAAGAAGGCTGAGTCTGTAGATGCCAGCTTGCTGTCCAGGTAGCAGCATGTAACGACACACAGGTAAAGCCACAGAACACATGGCAACAGAAATGGCTGAGTTTAAATTTAAGAGCTAGTCAGTGGTAGGCCTGAACTAATGGCCAAGCAGTTTTAATCAATATAAGCTTCTGAGTGATTATTTTATAAGCAGATGTGGGGTCTGTGGGGCTGGGCAGGACCAGAGAAAACTTTCAGCTACATTAGCCTAGAGCTTACTATGTAGACCGGCTGGCCATCCTCCTGTTTGTGCCTTCTGAGTGCTGGAATTAAAGGATTGCCACCATGTCTATCTCAGTTCATGTTGTTTAGGATAAGCTTAGAGTTATATGATGATAAAATAAAAGGAGAATGGAGGTTTTTCATATGGAATGAATTCTCAGAATTGGATGATATAATGGCTAATCTTGTATCAACTTGATTAGACTAAAGGATGCCTAGATAGCTGTAAAAACATTGTTTTATATTATGTCTGTGAGAGTATTTCTGGAAGAAATTAACATAAGAATCAGTGAGTTGCACAATGTGGGTAGACATTATATAAGCCATAGAGGACTGAGTAGAAAAAAATGATGAAGGAAAGATAACTATTATCTCAGGTAGACATGGGTTATCTGTCATCTGTACTATCTTTGGATATGAGTGCTCTGGGTTCATGGGTCGTTGGATGACAATTTAACCTACCAACTTTCCTGTGTGACCAGCTTGTGGATGGTATATTATGAGGCTTCTCAGCCTCTAAAATCTTAAGAGTCAAATCTGTCTATATATTACTAATATGTCTTATGGTTCTGTGTTTCTGGATAATTCTAGACAATAGAATATTTCTAATGCATGAAACTCTTAGCTTATCATGGAAAAGACTTGCTCATGAATCTTATAATTATTCATAGACTTAAGAAGCATGTTTGTCCATATTAGTGAACACTTAATTTTGAATGTATTTCTACAAATATATTCTAAATACATCTACATGAGAATACAACATGTATATGTTCTTATATAGATGCACAAACATTCTAATAATATACTCTGATAGACTTTAAAGTTTATATGTTATGTTAGAATTTGTATACTCTTTGTTTATATATATGTGTGTGTGTGTGTGTGTACTCATACATTTATTATATATCATTATCTTGCTGTGGAATAATCCTTTTGTATATTGTGAAGATTTGTCATTTGAATAAAAAACTGATTGGCTTTAGTCAGGCAGGAATTATAGGCAGGACAACCAAACTGGGAAAATGATAGGAAGAAGAAGGGTGGAGTCAGGAGAGATGTCAGCAGATGCAGTGGAAGCAGATGTATAGAAAATGAGGTAACAATCCAGGAGCCATGTGGCAGAGTGTAGATAAGGAATATTGGTTAATTTAAGGTGTAAAAGTTAGCTAGTAACAAGCCTGAGCTATTGGCTGATCATTTGTAATTAATATTAAGCCTCTGAGTGATTATTTGAGAGCAGCTGCAGAACAGGAAAACTACACCTACAGATGATGTTTCAACGTGGGGCTGGGATTTCCATATAAGACCCAACAAAGCTTAAAAAAGGATTCTAAACACAGAAAAACCAGTCAAACTCAGCTTCTTGGTAACCAGTTTTTCTCTGGTAGGCTCTGTGCACTGGTGGTGAGCAGAGGTGCAGCTCCTTTAAGAGACAGCTTCCTGACTCAGTGCTAGTGACAAAGACAAGCAGCTCTTTTGAGAAGCCCTGCTGCCAAACACTTAAGTGGTGTTTATGAGTGGTGGGTGACATGTTGCTCAGTGATGGTGTAGATTCAGAAACTTCCTGGAGTTGGAGTGGTAAATATGGCTCCCAGAGCTTGTGGTAGACGTACATCCACCGTGAGACTAGGCTTTCAGGGAACCACTGGGAAAGAGCCAGCCTGAAACATTACATGATCTAAGTTACATGCAGCTTAAATTTTGCTCATGCAGACAGAAAAGGATTACAGATATGCAGTAAAGACAGATTCAGATGGAAAAAACTCTAAATGAGTTACAGTGTGTTTAAAAATATACATAGGCTTGGGAGAGAAAAGAGAAGGTATAAACAGTCATAAAAGAGAAATATATGGTTTTAAAATAATAAAGTCCTTAAAAAGGGACTAAAGTAATATAAAAGAAATAAGCCACATAAAGATGGAAAATACACAGAGACTCTGGATCCTGTATGTTATTGTATTGTCTTTTGAATTTTTTTTGGATGCTAAGAGACACTGGATTATAAAACCTGTTAGATTCAACCAACCTATGTACTTTAAAAATATCTTGACTTTAAAATTCAAGTCAAAAGATGTGTTACTTTGGGAAAGAGGTTATGCTTTTATTTCCAAAGAAAATGAGAGGCTGTCGATTCATTCTGGGTTAAAGAAAATCAGATTAAGTCAAGGAAGACCCCCTGAAAATCCTGGCTACAAACATAAAAAAAAAACCTAAAAAAACATACAAGACCTGTGATGCATAGTTTACCTACTCAAACACATAACAAAACCCATCTTTAATTGGCTTGTGTACAATGCACAATCTATACTTGTACTAATACAGATAGGTATGTTACCTTTAAAAGTTTATATATTTTCAGAGGAAGGGGACCAGACACCAATGAAAATGATGACCCAGGTGATCCATCCTCCAGAAAAGCTTCCAGGCTGCTGACTGAGATGATCCAGTTTCACAGACTACTATAGCCAAGACTTAACAATTATCCAACTTTCTCAAGGTTACCTAAAAGATGTCAATACTCCCATTCAATAGTAAGTAGTCTAGAGAACTAGGCCCACACTCCTAAAAGATGGGTTAGGGATATTTATTATCATTTAAGGGGGGTTGGTTATATATAACAAGTTGTTATCAGTAATGGTCAGATGTAGCTGAAAAGTTTCTCTTCGGGTCCTGCCAAACCCCCACAGTCCCACAGCCCACTTATAAAATAATCACTCAGAAGCTTATATTAATTAAAATTGCTCAGACATTAGCTTAGGCCTACCACTGACTAGCTCTTACATTTAAACTAACCTATATTTCTTATTTATGTTTAGCCAGGTGGTTTGGTACCTTTTCTCTGTTCTGCCTTCACATCTTGCTTCCTCTGTGTCTGGCTGGTGACTCCTGACTCAGCCTTCCTCTTCCCCGAATTCTCTTCTCTGCCTATCCCACCTATACTTCCTGCCTGGCTACTGGCCAGTCAGCACTTTATTTATTAACCAATCAGAGCAGCATATAGAGAGATATCCATGGCAGTCAGAAAAAAAGCTGAACAAAGGAGATTAGATTAAAGGACCTCTTTCTGAAAAGAAAAAAGGGGGCATATAAAAATGATAGGATAAAAGGGTAGATTATTGAATCTACTTTTAAAACAAAAAAGCAACTACTAGTCTTAAATATTTTACATCAGTATGGCTTTTGTATATTTATACAAATTTAAAGTTAATTTTGTTATATTGTATGTATGTTTCTACTCTTGTTTGTGTTATTGTGCTTATGCAATTCATTTTAAAGTGGAATGTGTAATTAGAAAATACAGATTAATAGTCATCTATACTAGTCAAACTTAAAGTCATGTTAGATATGTTTTCAAGGTCATAAACACATATTTGGCTCTATAGACATATTGTCTTCAAATGCTTCAAAGATGTACATAATATGACATTTAAAATGTTTTAATAACATAAGGTTTTTCATGACAGTGGAACAGATCTGCTCCTGGCAACACCAATCTACTTCAAAGAATATGATGGGCATTGAAAAAAACTTCGTGTGGAATTTTTTTTCTCTATGGTAGAAGCTAGCCACGTGGGCAAAGAAACTGTCCTTGTCTCAGTTGCTAACAGATACTATCCAAACTGGACCATCAGGATGCAAAAATGTTGACTGCTGAATTTTGCTGAAATAAGGTAGAACAGCCCTTCAAAATTCCCTGCTTCACAGGAAAGTCTGTCAGACATGCTAGACCTGTATATCAGACATGCTAGACCTGTAGGCCAGAGTTGGATGTCCCAACATAACAGAGGAACTTTGGATAACTCTCCAGGCAGCCTGACGTTCCTGTCATTAGGTAGCATTTCATCCTAATGGAGCCTTTGATGGCATTTTAGACTAGATAGTTATAGTTTTCCTTAGTTATGATAGAAGGTAAATTAGGTACAAAACTTTGGAGTTACAAAGATATGATAAATAGTAGATTATCTTCTCTAATTTTGTTAAATACAAATGGACTGGATATTGCAACTGTAATTCTTAAACTGTTTTTGTTGTATATAATTTTAGTATGTTAAAGTTAAAATCTTCCTTTTTAATTAGACAAAAAGGAGAAAATGCTGTGGGATAATCCGTATGTTTACTGTGAAGATTTGTCACTTGGATTGGTTTAATAAAAAGCTGACTGGCTGGTAGCCAGGCAGGAATTATAGGTGGGACAACCAAACTAGGAGAATGATGGGCAGAAGAAGGGCAGAGTCAGAAGAGTCACCATCCAGATACAGAGGGAGCAAGAGATGAATGTGCCATGCTAATAAAGGTACTGCCATGTGGTAAAACATAAATAAGGAATATGAGTTAATTTAAAATGTAAGCTAGTTAGTAATAAGCCTGAGCTATTGGCTGAGCATTTGCAATTGATATTAAGCCTCTGAGTGATTATTTGAGAGTGACTGCAAGACAGGAAAACTCTGCCTACATTATCTAAATCAATATTAATGATACATACATTACTTAAGTATCTGTATTTATATATATTATATATACACATATACATATAACATTGGAAAATGACATTAAAATATCCTCTTCCTTTAAATAAATAAAAGTATGATAAAATATCT
This sequence comes from Peromyscus maniculatus bairdii, assembly GCF_049852395.1. Lineage (NCBI taxonomy): Eukaryota > Metazoa > Chordata > Mammalia > Rodentia > Cricetidae > Peromyscus > Peromyscus maniculatus. The sequence continues at coordinate 51,299,614 of NC_134860.1, read as the reverse complement.
ACTTCTTGAAATTCTCAAATGAGAATAGAATTTGTCACTATCAGAAGAAAATGACAATAAAGAGAAGACACACTTATATAGATACACAGCTATTTGGAATGCAGCCTATGAAAAGTCCTTGAAAACTACAGAGTAGAATGTGGACAAGACAGAGATTATAGAACTGCACATCATTAGAATTTTGAATCATAGTAGAAGACATCCTCTGGGCAAGTGAGTGAGGAAGTTAAGAGTCAGGATCATAGCAGAAGCCAAATCAAGCGCAACAGTCCTTGTAAATGTGCTTGCAAATACATGGTTTGCAAAAACAAAATGCTGAGAGAACCCGTGTGAGCTACAGCAGGACTTCACCTTCACCTCCAGTTCCTTGTGTAGTCCTGAGCAGAGTAGGTATGTTCATATGGGAATAGAAAAACATTCGGGGGTGGGGGCATGTATGTAGAAGGCTGGGAGTAGGATTCTTTCTGAGCCTCAGGAAATGGTGACAGAACAGGCAGGCACTGCCTAGTAACCACAAAAAGTCATTATACAATTCAGTCAGAGGGAGCAAGGGGTGAAGATAAGATGGTGGGATGCTGGAGCTGTGAAAAAAAGATCTTCCTCATGTGTTCCATAGTCAAGAAGGATGTGGCTAACATCAGGACCACCAGAGCTGAATACCCAATGGAAGAAGAAACTCTTCGCTTCCCTCCTTAACTACTCTCTCCAGGTTCTATGCAGAGTCTGACTCTAGTAAGATTATGAAAGGGATGGACTTGGATGATGCTGTTCATGGGGGTTACACCATTATGTGTTAGGGTAGCACAGTTAAGGAGGAACCACAGACTTGGGGGAAAAATAAAACCCAAAATAATCTGCAAAAAAGGGTGGAGACTCAAACTCTGTATCTCCTCATTCTTATCATAGTGGGTTCCTTAATGCATCACTCAGTTGAACTCATGAGGCCAATGATAAGACACAAGCTAATATTTTTGTTGACTCAGAAACAGGGTTTGTTGTTCCATTTGGCTCCCTCATCACTAGGACACTGCGTTTATCTTACTGCTTTGTGTACATGCAGACAACCTTTTTCTCTAATGAGAGGAATCTTTATGTTCACACTATTTTTCTTGGACAGCAAAGAAAATATAGACTGCTGTTGTATTTTAGCTTAATGTTTTGTTTAAACCTAGAGTTGATCAAAATCCTGCTCTTTCTTCCTTGTTCAGAGTAATCAGAGAATCCAAGTACAAGTCAAGGTAAGAGACTACATCAGACAAGGTCAGATGATGGCAGGGAAGAATTGCCATGAAGAGGAAAGATTTCCTAGACATGGCATTTCCTAAATGAGATTGTATCCTCATGCAGCATGTAGTGAGGACATGGAAGGATTGATTCTCAGAACCTCACTGTGAGTCTTCTCACATCTCAGCCTCTTAAGCAGCCTTATGAAATGAAGGTTGGTGGGAGTTAGGGTGAACTCTGCAACATGAACCAAGACGAGCCTCACTTGTGATGCCTGAAGTAGATTCATAGATAAAATATTGTAGTCTTTATTTGGGTCATAATGGCATGAGAGAGGAACACAAAATCCATGAGGGTTTTCAAAAGCTGGTTTTGTAATGTTTCTTGGTGATGATTAATTGTAATCAGGGCTCCCCGGACATGTTTGTGGTGAGAACTCTTGCACTTCAAAGGGCTGAGCAGCCTTAACACTACTGAGAGAAGGCACACAGCCCTCCCTCACAGGCCGCTCCCTCAGCCTCCTGCACCCTGGGTTTGTGTGCAGCTTCCCCTGCAGTCCCCTCACTGTGTCCCTCACACAACAGTAGTACAGGGCAGAGTCTGCCAGCTGCACTGAGGACTTCTGCAGGGGGAAGGAGCTGCTGCTCTTCTGGAGAGTGGCCTGGAACCCTTGGTGCTCTGTCCTCCTGTTGTCTGTGGAGCTCTTCAGGAGTAGCCGAGGGGCCTTGTTGAGATACTGTATGTACCATAAAAGCAGAGGCTCTAAATAAAAGGTCTGATAGGTGCAGTTCAGGAGCAGAGGTGCCCCCACTGTGAGAGTGACTGGACCTTCTGTCTGAGTTATGGAATCTCCAGTGCTCTTCTCTAGAAATAAATAAGATGGCTTTGTTATAGGGTACGAGGGATGGATAAAGGTCATTTTAACTTTAAGAAAAATGAACTGTCATTAAAACTCAGAAGAAAATGTTACTTACTGAACATTAAGAGGATCACGATAGTAGAGCAGATGACAGAAAACATGCTGGTAGATGGAAATGATTCTTGCTTTTTGCAGTACACTCTATTTTACAGGGCTGGGCTCAGGAAAGGTTTTCTAGACCCTATCCTCTCATAGGCAAGAAACTCTGTAAAACAGGAGTCCTTTGTGTGTGTCTGACTGAAAAAGGAAATAGGCGTGTTCAACTAGGATGCCCCCAATGAAAATGAAACCACATCTGGAACAGTGGTGATCTCTGGTGGTTTCTATGCAAACTGCACCAAAGCCTTGTCTTTAATTCTACAGTAGACACTATCAACAGGTGGTATGTCCTAAAACTCCTAATGGGTGACTGAAACCAAATGTAGTATGTGCTGTTTTTATAAACACACACACACACACACACACACACACACACACGCACGCACGCACGCACGCACGCACGCACGCGCACGCACGAGCAATGATTTATCTGTATGTTAGGATTAGAGGACACTTTAATTTTCCACTTTATATTTTACTTCCTTTGCTTAATATTTTCTGATAAGAAATAATAAATAGTTATTAAAAGTTAAGAGTCTCTCCATCGAGATGAGCAGAGTATTCTCTGCTAATGACACTGAGTTCTTTTGATGGAGAGAGTGGATCTAAATGGAACCTGAAAGATGGTTCTAGAAGCCTCCACACCTGAGAATTCACTTTCATCTGGAGTTAATAAAACATAGTCTAAAACTCGTATCTTTTGGAAGCAGAATTCAGGATATTTAAAAATGTCCCACTCTTAATGTAATTCAGAAATATCTTCATCTCAAAGGTGGAAAAATGTTTGTCTTTTTGGTCTCAGGTTTATGTGCAGACAACAGGTGCCTGGGGAGCACTGTGCACTTGCTGCACAGAAGTACGTGGCTGAGTCCTCAGGATGGGCAGCTGTGAAGTTCAGGGAGAGATGTTTGTCCTTCTTCTTCAGGAGGACAATCAGTCCTTGTTCTTCTTTTCTGTCCACACTTGAAAGAATATTTATAAGGAACTGGAGACCTGCTCCAGGCACTTGCTTGTACCAGAAGAAGTAAGAAGTGGAACTGTCTGTGTAGGTGCAGTTGATAACGGCGCTGTGTCCCTCCTGGACACTCAGGAGAGAAGGCTGCTGCTCCAGCTGCTCTCCTCTGCTCACACCTGTGCAAAAGGAAACAGCAGGAAGACTGTCAGGCCACCATTCCCCAGACATTGCTTTTCTTCCTGGGATGACTATGGGCAATCTGGAGGAACCTGTCCACCCCTCAGACTGATAATGAACATTGCCAAATGCCTTGTTTCCCAAAAGCTCTCACTCACAGTTCAGCTGCAGCCACAAGCACAGGTACAAAGGTCCAGTCAATGTCTTCATTGCTCTCCCTGGGGACTATGGTTTTCACCAGGCAAGATGCTTCTGTGATCAGCTCTCCTCCTCTGTCCTCCACAGCACTGCAGGTTTTTCAGTTGTCTGCACAGATGCCTGTTGACTGCAGCTGCTCTTTCAGAAGTCTAAGTCCTTTTGTAAGTTTCCAGCAGTGGTGATGCTCTGCCACCTGGTGGACAGATCCTACCTGCTGTACCCTCCAATCCTCTTTTTTACTATTACATTTTTTTTCATGTGTTTACTTTAAAGCCTTTAGTCAATATTACACTTTAGAAAACAGAATGTAGAATTGTTAAGTATTCAGATATTATCTACCTATAGCACACACTTTCACATATTTGCTATAATTTTAGAATAAGTATTTCTGGGACATTTCTGACAGCTCATTCATTCTGCAGGTTATTCAGCACTGAGCAGGATTAGGAAACATTGAGATGGATCCTCCAGTAACAGATTTACATGCTCTCCTGCCTCCCCAACACCTTAACATGCTCAGGAGACAATGTCTCATTTAGCCATTAGCCATCCAAGGTGTGAAAATTGGGGAGTTTGTGGAGCTAGGGTTAAACTGCTTGGAAAACTACCAATAACCTATAAAAACTCAAATACCAAAAAAATCTTCTCAATAATATATAAATAGACAAATGAATTGAATATGGAGTTCTCAAAAGAAGAAATATAATTGACTAATAAGTATATGAGAGAAAAATTTTAATATCCTTGCCATAAAGAAAATATAAAATGAAACGATATGAGTTTCTATCTCACTCTAGTCAGAATGGTCATCACCAAGACAACAGAATGCTCCTTAAGATGCAGGGAATTGGAAAGCTTACACATGTGTGTGTGAGCATGTAAACATAGTTACTATGAATCTTCTCAAATCTTAAAAAATATAATAAAAACCATATGATTAACTCTTATGTTCACACCCAGAAGAATATGTCAGTAGGATACACTTGCATATCAGTGTTTATTGAAACACCATTCATTAAAGCCAAGAGAGTGAATCTGTCAGAATGTCAAGTGACTGCATAAATAAATATACACAACTGAATCTCCTCTGCTCTAAAGGAGGAAGTAACATCATTGCAGAAAAATAGACTGAAGCAAATAATCAGACTCAGAAAGGCAACTAGAACTTGTTTATGAATTTAAGGTTTCAGAAACCTTCAATCTATCTATCATCTATCTATCTATCTATCTATCTATCTATCTATCTATCTATCTATCTATCTATCTATCTATCTATCTATCTATCATCTACCTATCTATCATTTATCTACCTATTTATCTAAAGGTGTATAAAAACAAGAGAAAGGGGTGAAATGGATGCAATCCAAAAACTTGGTTTCTCCAACAGATCAATGCTATCTTTAAATGGGGAGAGAAGGCCGTGCTTTGATGGGCACTCTGTGGCACTGGGCAAGGAGTTCAATTTTTCATACATCCAATTTCTCTGAGCAACTTTGTACTTTTTATTTTTTGGTACAAGCTAAGCCTTAGCAGCCATCATTTAATTTATTTCTTATAGAAAACATTTCAGTAGATATTATTATTAGTTGCATGCAGAGATGAGGAAATCAAGCAAGAAATTTGTGAAGCAATCTGCCAAAACTCCTCAGCTAATAAGTGGTAGGTCCAGAATTTTAACCTAACTCCTAGTCTCTGGAATGTCACTATGCTGTTCAAGGAGGGAAAATTCAAGAACTTTGGCATGTCCAGTGAGCACTAAACAAGAACACACATGCAAATCCCACAGCACAGTAGCTCCCCTGCCTCAGACACTTGCTGGGTCTGCTTACCGTGTAGCAGGCACACACTTAGGTTGCTGTGTCTGCCTACAAGAGAAAGTCTTTGGACTCTTCTGAGGTCTACTTGACAATGCATCCTAAGGACAGCTTTCATGGAATCTCACTGGCATCTGTGGTCTGTCACATGTCTTACTGTCGATGGGAAAACCGTGCATTCTGTTGGAAGGGTCGAAGGTGGAGTGGAAGATGACAGGAGCTCTCTAATGTCATGTGACCTACAGCGGCTTCTTCCCCATCAGTGACTTGATCCCACAGCTCAGGATATTCCTGTAGTATAAAGCTGGTCAGAAAACAGACACAAACTTCACTTAACAAAGAGAAAAGCCCCACCCTGGGCAACCAGGCTAAGCTTTGTATCCAAAGCACTCTTCTGCTCTCTCTCTCTCTCTCTCTCTCTCTCTCTCTCTCTCTCTCTCTCTCTCTCTCTCTCTCTCTCTCTCTCTCTCTCTCTCTCTCTCTCTCTCTCTCTCTCTCTCAAAGCACCTATGCATCTGTTTGGAACTCCTACATGAATTGCCCTCACATCTGACAGCTGTAGATCAGACACCACACCAGTCTGCCTGAATCCTGCCTGGCATGATTATTGCACAGTTCTAACTTCAGCTCAGCAAGGGTAGCTGCTGTTGCCACTGTGTGTTCTCACAATTTAACTCGTGAGCATCAGAGGCCAGGAAGGAGCTCAGCACTTCAGTTAGACATCAGGTGGCAGAGGTCCAGTCACGGACTATTTCCTTTTGAGCCTCAGAAAGACAAATATTGCATGTTTTCTCTCATATGTGGATTCTAGACTTACATTTTTTTAAGTGAGTGTGTGTGTGTGTGTGTGTGTGTGTGTGTGTGTGTGTGTGCGTGCGTGCGTGTCCTAGGCGATAAGACTAGAATGGACCATGAGGAAGGAAAAAGAAATATTAGAGGAGGGTTGGGAAATGAAAAATAGAAGCAGAAAATGAGAGTACTAGAATACAAATGACATGGGGACTAATAGGCAGAGTCAGGATCCAGTAGGCAGGGCAGAGGACAGGAGAAGGGAAGTGGGAAAATGATCAACCAAAATGAATGAAAATCTCATAAAAAGCCCATTATATTAGGCACTGATTTTTAAAATCAATTATTTAAAATATAAATAAAACTTAAAAATAACTACTTTTTTCTTTGACATAAGGAGTATGCTAGAGTGTGATTTTCAAGGAAGGAACTTGGAAAGATTTAGACAAAGTCTTCACAGGTGGTTGCATTTGAGTGGAGACTTACAGGAAGTGCAGAGCACCACCATGCTGAGATTTGATGGGACAGCACTATGGGCAGGCTGGCAAAGGCAGGGGACAGAAGTCCTGGTAGGGAAATGTGCCCCGTGTGCTCCTGATAATCTTTCCCACTGGCTCCTTGTATTCACAGCACAGGACATCAGAAGAGACTCCTGAAACACTCAGCTCTGCTAACAGGTGAGTTAGTGAATGTTAGATCTGTTGATCCTGGGGCAATGTATGCTTCCATTTTGTTAGGGTCACTTACAACTGATAATGTCACCATCACTGAGACAGCCAGCAGTTCTGCTCTGGGCCACGGTCTCCCATTGTAAAATGCCTACTTTTTAGGAGCCCTTGGTGCTACACTAGCTGACAGCCATACTGAGATGCTATCCAAAGTTAGAGACCGCTGTGTCTCAATCCGGAACATCAAAAATGAGAAAACTAAGAGCTGTCTGACAGAAATTTTGGCATGTGAATTAAACAGATTCTGAAATATGTATTTTAATCTCTCATGCATATTAATGGCAACTATATCAACTTCCTTTCTCTTAAGTAAAACATTTCTTTCCTTCAATGTCTAGGTCCACGGCTCATTTCTGCTTAATCTTCTCTGCACATGGATTTGATGATGGAACTGTCTAGAAAACATAAACATCCATTCATTAGAAATAGTCATCATTTTCTGCTATCTTCTTAGGGTCATTTCTTTCTGGCTGCAGTAATATATTTGTGATGCTGAGAACACAAGCGGCATATAAAAATGGGGCTTGATTTTCATTCCCCTGATGAAAAGTCACGTTGAGTGTTTTTATATGCTTACTGATTGGGTATCATTTGTGAAGCAGCTAAGCTCTACCATGATTATTTCTTTTCTCACTGATTTTATACACTTTTTATATATTCCTCATTTGAATCCTTTTCAGATAGACACATTGCAGAGACAGACACTGTGCCTCTTGCCTGTGGTACTTGGGATGTTGAGGCAAGGACCACTTCAGCATAGAGCAATAGTTGGTTGTCAGACTGGGGAGCATGGTAAGACCATCTCTTGAAAGGAAGCAAAGAACTATGCATCGCAAAGATAGTTTTCCAGTGTGTGTGTGAACTTTTCTCACTCTTAAGTTGTTTTTTTTTCTTCATTTTTTTAAAGGCAGAATATAGCTGTTACTCTGAGTAGTCTCAATTGACAATCCTCTGCCTCTGCCACACAAGTCATTTAAAACTGCAGGTAGGTGCTACTATGCCCAGCTTGACCAAGGACAATAAAAAACAAATGTCAAGTTCATAGAAAGTTATCTTGAAAGTTTTTCATTTTCCTTTAAAAATGTTTTGCTCTTGATGATTTCTATCACTTCTAATGAAGCATCTAATAAAGTCCTTGTTTCTCAGAGGAGAGAATATGAATTTTACATTTGTTAACAGGATTACAATGTTTGTATTTAGTGAGTTCTCTTAACGTGTATTGCCTTCCTTGGCCTGTCTGTGGTTCTCCTGTCAAAATAAGATTGTTGGACTTGCAGAACCCCTTAGCTCTGCAATTTCTTTGCTGACTTTTAGTTTGGGAGGGATTCCTGACATCACAGTGAGTCATGGAAGTCTCAGATCATTACTGATTAGGGACGCATGTGATGTTTTGTGTCATTTAGTGTTTATAATAAATAAAATTTTAAACAAAACTCAGATCTTAGTTATTCCTCAGTTCTTAATCAACATCCCCCCAATTAATTTACAAGTAAATCCACATAATAATCCACACAAGCTTTAAGGAGAAAGTGTGTGCATTACCTCCCAGAAGCTTAGGAAGACACGAGAAAACAAGTTAGAGAAATTCTGGGAAACCACAGCTGTGGGTGTGTGGTGGGGATTTGGAGGCAAAGGCTTACTCTTTATTAAGTGCTCATGAAGTTTTTCAGAATTGAGTTTTCTGGAAGAAAATGGCATGCTAGTATAAATGGTGACAGGGGCTGGGAAGGCATACATCAGGAACAAGCCTCACCTCATTGTGTCTGAAATTGCCACAGAAACCTATAAGGATCCTTCTGTTTCCCAGCTCTATCAGAGAGAGGTGGTGCAGGGCTGAAATCCTTCAGTTTCCCCAGGGAGAGGTGGTACACTACATAGTTGAAATCCTCCATGTCCAAAGCTCAGTCCCCTCAACTCCCGCTCCCCCAAGTGGCTTCCTTTTGAGTACGTGTGTCTCTCTAAACAGAAGATGAAGGCCTTGTGGGCATTGTGTTTCTGAGACTTAGCCAGGGTTTGCCTGGTCATATATGCCTGGGGTTGGTTCTTAATGCTTTTTAGATTGGATCTGTAGTTCTTTCTTTAGCTTTGGAGAAGTTTCTGCTACACGTTAATTGAGTAAATTGTTTTCAGACTTATCTCAGCTCTCTTGTCTGTCCCATAGATTCCTAAGTTTTATCTCTTTAATGTGTCCCAGAGTTCTTGGAAACTTGGGATATGTTCATTAGTTTTCTTTCTTCCCATGTTTCTGATTATATTATTTTACACATTTGAAATCCACTCTGCCTGGTCTTGTCTGTTAATAATGCTTCCCAACGTATTTTATTTGATTGACTGATTTCTCTATTGCCAGCATTGTATTTGGTTCATTTTCAGAGTCTCAGTTTTCTTGCTGAGTTTTTCTTCATGTCTTTGAATTTCCCCTCCAAGTTACTGACCATATCATGTACTCTGTAACTTTCTTGCCCATGTCCTGATGTAATTTTCTTGCTTTGTTCATCTGCTTATTTGAGTTCTAACTATTTTCATTCAACCCTTTTTCAAGGTGGGGGGGGTCCTGAAAACATTTCCTGGCATTTCAGCTGTCTCCTTATCTTTGGTGTCCACTACTGAGGAGTTGTGACCTTGCAGGGGTGTCCTAGTGTGTGCTTGTCTTGTATATCAGTGTTTATCCATGTGCGTTGTGCATCTGAGGTAAAGGATGTGTCTTTGAACTTTTATTTTTCCCTGATGTTTTATGTCAGGTGAGTTCTCCTAATGAGTTGGCTTCACTTGGTTTATGTACCTCATGGTAATTTAGAAAAATGCCTGCATTACCAGACATAGTGACTTGACTGACTGACTGCCCAGTGGTGACTTCTAGTAGATGACACTGGTGCACTTTACATGTATCACCAGCAGATTTCAGTGACAGTTGCACTAAGGCGTTGTTTGGAAGAAATGTGTTTTCTTTGAGCTAATGTTTCAAGAGCAAACTGAGTAATGAAAGGGAAAGAGGAACAGAAGTACTAAAATGAAAATGAGAAAGGAAGCATGTGAATCATTATTATGCACACTAGAGAGACTATTGGGAAGGTAAAGGACAGTCATAAATCTACCGACAGCAAGATTAAATTAAAGCACAATAACCTACCAAAGCATAAAACTGCAAATAATAATAATAAAAATTAAACATGTGTCTTTTGGATGTGGTGTGGCTGTTGAACACTTGAACTCACAGCAGTAGTGGCTGTTTACCTACAGTAATATGCACACTTCTGGGCTCATCAACAGTCCATTATTGATGGGAGGACTGAGGAGATTCCATCACTTCATGAGGAACTGTAAGGAAAGCTAATGGTTGCCTGCAAGAGGCAGGGCACTCTTGTGAGGTGTAGCCACTAGTCAGCTGCCTTGCACCAGTCATTAACCTCCCTCCTGTGCTAATGAAAATGACTCTAGTTAAATCCAGGAGGGTGCATACTAAAGGACATGGAAGTAGGAATGGAAATTGTGAGGAAGAAGAGGGGACAAGAGAAGACAGTGGGGGAATATAATCAAATTTCCTTACAGATGCACACACATACATAATGATGAATAAATAAAAATTAAGAAAATTAAAGTAAGTAATAACATGAAGTTGAAGACATCATGCACACAGTCAAGAGTTCCGATCTCATCTGGATGATGAGGTTTCCCTCTCAGTCTTCATAAATGGTCAGAAGGCGGCTGGTCTCATTAATCTGAACCAGTTTTGTCAGTGTGTCCTCCCAGATGAGGGTTTCTGTGACCAAGACCTCTTTTGCTAGAATTTCCAGACGTGAGGTCTTCTACCAGCAAGTCGCAACTTGTCTCTGGGGTTTGGGGGACTCGGCACACAAACCTTTCTCTGGCCAATGTTCCTAAAGTGTGTGGAAAGCCTGGCCAACTGAGTTTACCGTTGGTCATCTTTTTTTATTGCAGTTCTGGGCATTGAACCTAGAGTGTCAGCTTATGGAGCAAGCACTCCACCACTGACTTACAGGGGCTGTGCTGAGTTCACCTTTGTTGAGCCTCCAGGGTCCGGTGTCAGTTTCCACAAAGCGGGTTTTGTGATACTGTGCTCCTCTTCCAGGCAGTGGAGGGGACAAGGCCTTCTCTAGCAAGTGTTTACCAGTCTCAGCTTCGGGTTCTTATAACACATTTGTGCTTCTTTCTCCAGTGCCTGCTCTGTGGCTGCTTGGTCTCTGCGCATGCCCAATCTAGCCTCTGGCTGCATGACTAAAGCCTGGATTTTCTTTCTCTTTAGCTCCAGCATGTGGCAACTTTAGTGACTACTACTCACTGCTGCTTGGACATTTAGCTGTTTCTAATTCCCATTTTAGCTGGTATCTGTTTGTTTGTTTTTTCTCTTTGTCTTATGTGAATATGATCTATTGTGTTTCTGTCTTAAATCTTTTTCAGCTGGTCACACAAACACATCTTCTAATCTACGTTCTTACCCAGAAGTCTTGTGGTGGCTTTAGAGCCTCAACTTAAACTGCCTAGAAATAGATTTCCCAGAATTCCCTTCGCTGTGTGGCTCTGTTTCAGGGTTGGGCATGAAAGAAGGAAGTATAGAAGACTCGGAAGACAGGAGTGACACAGCATTTATGTTTTACATGACTCTGCAGATCTGAGTTCCAGGCAGTTCTCTCAGCTTTACCCTCAGTAGGAATGGCTCAGGCTTGGACAGCTCATACGCTGTCAGTTCTGTGTGTAGCGTGTTGCCAAATTACATGGCTTCTTCTGAAGTTCCTCCAAACAAGAGAGATTGAGGAGGCAAAGGAGGTTTGTCCCTCTAGATTCCAATCGCCTTGTTAGTCTCACTGTACTTTCACACGTCTCAGTAACCCAGGTGCTGCCCTCATGTGACTGTCCCTCCCAACTGCTGGTCTAGGTGACCTTCAGGACCCCAGGCTCAGTGCCAGATGCAAAACCAAAGATTTTCAGGCACTTTCCAGTCATTTCCAGCAATTTTATGGTTGAATTCCTTATATTAATCTCTGACTACTTCATTCATAATGACAACGTTCACAAGGAAATTATTTTCTTTTTTATTTCAGATATGTAGGTATGCACTGTGACCACCTTAAAGGGAAACGAGCAATTTAAATTACTACGATGTAAGCTACGAAGCTGTAGGAGATACTATATATGTTCTCTCTCATCTAATTTTTACTAACATATATTCAAGACAATGTATTATTATAAGATGCTCACAATAACCATTTCCAAATCTTATAGAAGGGTGTTTTACTTAGAAACACGCTTCTGATGCAAACCGCAGATGAAGCCGCCGTGGTTGGGACCTCCTTGTCTGGGACGTGCAGGTGTGCTTCTCAGCTGGGCTGCCTCAGAGGGGCTGTGCTTAAGGAGCCCCCACATTTATTCAGCTTGCACTGTCATTTCAAACACCGTGAGCCGGTTTCCAGAGAGCACATAAATAATTCATTGAATGTTCCAGCTGTGAGGCTGAAATGACAGGCTGATGGACTTGGCTGACTTCTGGAAGACAACGGAATAGTGGCTGCTCACTCCTTTATCCTGCAAGATGAAGAAAACTGATGAATGAGGAAAATCATCTCTCTACTCAGAAACTTATGCCAGGAAAGATGGTATAAGTTCTGCTATGTCTCATGTGAACAGACTAGGGTGACTTCTTCCCCTTTCTTCCCACTTGTGCTGGTTGGACCTGAGTCACTTTCTGGATCCTGTAGAACAATCAAAAAAACACAGCTGAATGTGTGATGTGAATAAAACAGTGTAGGAATTAGATTATCTTAACACCAAAGGTAAACCTAACTGAAGACACATTCTGCTTGCTTTTCTCCAATTGCTATTCCCCCTCAGATCCATGTGATTTGCCATATATGCCTGGAACAAGGCATCTTGCTTAATATAGCCTTAGATATATGTGAAACATCCATACAGAGGAGGTCAAGGCCACCAACTCACAGAACAGGCTGTGGGGAGGCACATAACACATGTCCCTCTACACCAGTGTATCTGCTTTGCCTCAGCTCAGTGTTCAATGTCTTAAGTGTCTGGCAGTGTGCACGTGTACCACCTGTGTTTCTTACTCAAGCAGGAAATAGGTTTTGAATGATCATAGGCCACAAGTTCCACGTAGAGAGAACAAAAGTGTAGCTCACCACAGACTTTTACTTGCTTCCTGTCTTTCTTGGTTGTTAAAAGAGGCAGCATTTAAAATGGAGAATGGGAAAACCCGTCCCTGCTGAGGGTGCACACATGGTTCTTATTCAGTGGGATAGTTTGGGCAACCCAAAGTCAGATTCATCATGAGCCATGTCCAATCTTTAACGCACTTCCAGACCATTGTCATATGTTTACTTCTCTCCATCTATTGTTTGTGCATCCTGAGGACCTACATGTGGATCTCCAGCAGCCACTGAAGAATCTAGATGCCGTGGGGTGTCCCTGTAGTCCTAGCTCTGGAAAGCATCTTAATCTAGTCTAATAGGCAAGCTCCAGGCTCCATGAAAGATCCTGTCTTCCAAATAGTGTAGATGAAAAACAATATAGGAAGATACCCAACATAGGCTCTGGCCTCCACAAATGTACCCAGGTAAATATATATATACACAAAAACAACAACAACAACAATAATAACTTTGCCCTCAACTGTTCAATCTCACTTGTTAAATTCTCCTTCTACTTTTAATTGCAAAATATTCTCAGAATAAACTTGCCAGGTATCTTCATGAGGCAAGCCTATTTGTCTCCACAGTACATGGTACATATAACCTGAAAGTGTTTTGGGTCATGTTAGTGGCACATTAATTGGTGATTGAATTTTTGTGTACCATTGTATAGTCATTTAGAATGAGCTATTGGGGGGCTGGAGAGATGGCTCAGTGGTTGAGAGCACTGACTGCTCTTCCAGAGGATGCTGGTTCAATTCCCAGCACCCACATGGCAGCTCACAACTATCTCTAACTCTAGTTCTAGGGGACCCAACACAGTCACACAGACACACATGCAGGCAAAACACCAGTGCACATACAATAAAAATAATGTGTTAAAAAAGAATGAGCTATTAATCTTTCATTTATTCTCATCATTTCAATGCATAGATTCAGCCAGATGGTGGTGGCACGTGCCTTTAATCCCAGCAATTGGAAGGCAGAGGCAGGTGAATCTCAGTGACTTCAAGGCCAGTTTGATCTACAGAGTGAGTTCTAGAACATTCATGGCTACACACAGAGAGATCATGACTTGAAATATGAATTAATTAACTAATTAATTAATTAATAAAAATAAAAAAGGAAATCAGGAAAGAAAGCATAAACAAGATCTTTGAAATTCAAGCTTTTTATTAAAAGTTTAAATAAAAGATTAATGAGTGTTTCTGGAACTAGTTTCTGATATTTGAAGTCTACTTCTCTGGCAATTTGACTGCCAAGGGCTGGCAGGTGGCCCATGTCCTGTTACCCAGTCTCTGTAGCTAAGCAAGAGACCATGGGAGATTCTGGGGAGCTCTCGATGCCAGGGCTGTGTTCTATGCTTTTGACAGAACAGGTGCAGGCTCTCCCACAGCCTCTAAAGTGTGGTTTTGGGGGTATATCAAGTTTTATTGGGCTGGGAAATTGGTCCAAAAACATTCTTTTTCCTTTTTATGTGATTGAATTGGCTAGCAATACAGTCTGGTAAAGAATAAAGCTTAAAAGGTCAGAGAGATAGATTGCTGATTAAAGGCATTTGGTGCGTCATCATGAGGATAGGGTTCAGGTTTCAGTTTGCTGGCCACCCAGCCACTGCTTACTACTGAAATGTCTAAGGTAAGGTCATTCTATTCTGGCTTCAGTTCATGTTTACTTAGACAGTTCTCACACCTCTTCTTCCCTCCCACAATGCTCAAGCCTGCCTTGGCAACACATTTGAGATTTCCATGGTCTTGACCACAGTCCAGATATATTAACCAAAATAATTAAGTAAACTAAAATAACTAGAAAAGATATGTCAAAAATAATTGGCACGTTATGTCTAAAATAATTACTGTGCTCTGTCAGAAATGAACAGTTCAAGGGTACTTTGATGTTACTTTCATCTAACTTTGATGGAAATTATGGTCTGTGTGTTTTTTGCCTTTAAAATATCTGTACCCCTGAACTTGTTCACTAAGAGACTTTCAGAGGCATGAGCCTACTCTTTGTCTGAATATCAGTAAAAAGGACTTAAAAATTTTAATTGACTTAATTAGCATGGTTGTCAATAACCATCTTGCATGGATCATTTCAATTATTCCCACTCTAAGGGATCTGACACACTCTTCTTGTCTCAAAAAAAGCACCATAAATCACTCTCCAACACATACGTGCACACACATATAGAAACACACACACACTCATGTGCATACACACAAACACACATGCACAAACACAAATAAACAACTAAAAGTAAAATCTTGAAAAAAAAGAGCAAAGATAAACAATAAAGGAGGCTTAGCAAAAGTTTATTAAATTAATCTGTGATAACGTCTGAGAGGCATTCCTGAAACTAAATATGAAATATCCAAGTGTTGCTCATATTTACTCAAGTTTCAACTGTTCTGACTCAAGTTTGTTTGAAGGTGAAATCTGATCACCAATCCTGGATTCCCAGCAGAGACAAACCAGAAATCTTTCCCACACCGTCTTTCCTTCTCACCCCTGTCACTTCACATCAAACCACTGGCACTTCACAACAGCCAAAGATTGGCTCAGACAACTGACATCAGAGCAGGCTTTTGAGGCTGAAGTCTCTAGTTGTGTCCTGGAGAGCCAGTGGCCCAAAAGCTGACTGTGATGACAAAACTGTGGGAGTCTTAGCAGAAGTCTGGGGAAGGAGAAGCATGAGAGTGAGGGAGTAAGGAGCATCTGTGTCCAGATGTTCAGTGATGTTATCCATTGCCATGGGAACATGCCCGTGCTTGACGATATCCCGCAGCTATTATAGTTCTCATGGAAAAAAAAACCCTCTGTGAATGATCTTTCATCCACAAAACTGAATATGTGAACATTGTCCGAAATGATTACTTTTCTTTTCAGACACTGAAGGACCTTGACTATATGCTGAAGCAGAATTTATGTTAATTCCCAAAGTCCAAAATCTCTGCCTTCTGATTCCAGGTAAGCTTTATTTGTCAGAACACAAACAAAATATCATATAACATTTTCCCCTTTTTGTCTAAACAAATCAAAGGTTTTAACTAACATAGAAAAACTATATACAATAAGTGCAATAACTATATACAAGTATATACAGGCAATAATTACATTAACAATGTCTAGTTCATTATCATTTGACAAATTCAGAGGAAATATTCCATTATCTATCCTATCTTGGTGAGTCTAAAGTGTTGTACCTAATTTACTTTCTATACTAATTTGCATTACTAACCCCAAACTATCTCTCAACCTTATACACTTTACACCTCTTTTATGAGTTTCTTTTCTGAATTTGTTAAAAATGAAAAGTATAACTACAAAGTCTTCAACTCCTGAGAAGGATATAATATTACCTGAGTAAACAGGAACTGCAGAATAAACAACTTCCAAAAATAAGAAATGACAGAAACTGCTGGCTGTCTGGACAGTTACCTAAGGTTCCTATATAATGCTGGGGCATCCATCTTTGGCCTATAGACCTAGAATATCTGACAGACTTATCTGTGAAGCAGGATTTTTGAAGGGCAGTCCCACCTTGTCCTGGCAAAGTTTGTCAGTCACTTTCCTTTCTGTCCTACTTGTCTCATTTGGACAGCATACTGTCAGCAGTTGAGGAAAGGGCAGTTTCCTGCCCAGTGGATAACTTTTGCCACAAAGAAAATAAACTCCATATGGAGTTTCTTCGATGTCCATCATGTTCTCTGAAATAGATTGGTGCTTCCAGGAGCAGACATGTCTCATTGTCATAAGAAAAGAAAACCTTATGTTATTAAAACATCTTAAATGCCATATTCTGTAGATTTCTGAAGTGTTCAAAGACCACTTGCCTATCTAAATTATATCTGTTTGACCTTGAAAACATACCTAACAAGACTACAAGTTTGATTGTAATAGGTGACTACTAACCTGTCTTTCTTTATTCTTTATTATTTATTATAGTAGTTTTTAATAGTAACTTTCAAGGGCCAGAAATTTACATTCAATTGTTAGATGAGCTGTATAGGTACAATACCTTGAATAAGAGTAGAAATGTATTTACAGTATCTTCTAACCAACATAACCTTAAATTTGTATCAATATACAAAAAAATCAATGTAAAATATTTAAAACTAGTAGTTGCTGTTTTGGTTTAAAAGTAGATTCAATAATCTACCTTTTCATCCTATCATTTCTATAACACACATACATATTACATATATATTTTATATATATCAAAAATAACCTC
The DNA here is from genome assembly GCF_049852395.1 of Peromyscus maniculatus bairdii. NCBI lineage: Eukaryota > Metazoa > Chordata > Mammalia > Rodentia > Cricetidae > Peromyscus > Peromyscus maniculatus. Next base: position 51,282,322 of record NC_134860.1, on the reverse strand, counting down.
AAATTTGTATTAATATACAAAAATCCAAGCCAATGTAAAATATTTAAAACTAGTAGTTGCTTTTTAAAAGTAGATTCAATAATCTACCTTTTTATCTTATTTCTATATCTCCCTTTTTCTTTTTAGAATGAGATCCCTTAATCTAATCTCCTTTGTTCAGCTTTTTTTCCTGATCATTACCAATAAAAACTTGTAACCAAATACCCTAAATGATGGCAAATATCCATAACTCACTGAAAGACTAAAAACCACCCACCCTGTCTATTGAGAATATGGGTATCATGTTCTTAAAGTTACTTCCTATTGTCTGGGGGGAATGGCATCTTAAGGGACCCTGAAAAAAATTGGGATAATTGTCAAGTCTTGGGAGAGCTAGCTATATAGTTCAGTCCCTGTATAATGGGAAAGTGCAGGGCTGGGTGATATTGTGTTCCCCAAAATATTGTGTACCATAATAAACCTATCTGGGGTCAGAGAACAGAAAAGCCACTAAATACTTAGAATAGGCAGTGGTAGCACACACCTTTAATCCCAGAAAGTGAGCGTTTAATCCCACGGAGTGATGGTAGAAAGCAGAAAGATATATAAGGCATGAAGACCAGAAACTAGAAGCATTTGGCTGGTTAAGCATTTGGCTGGTCAAGCTTTTAGTATTTGAGCTGCACAGTTCAGTTGAGAGCCATTCGGATATGAGGACACGGAGGCTTCCAGTTTGAGGAAGCAAGACCAGCTGAGGATCTGGTGAGGTGAGGTAGCTGTGGCTTGTTCTGGTTCTCTGATCGTCCAGTTCACCCCAATACCTGGCTCAGGTTTGATTTTATTAATAAGAACTTTTAAGATTCATGCTACACAGGGCTTGTCTCAACTCCTGGCTAGAGTAGTCTGTGAGGCTGGATCATCTCAACCAGCCACCTTGAAACTGTCCTGAGTAGTTTGTAGCCCAAAGATGATCAATAATCTACCTTCCTTCCTTCCTTTCTTCCTTCCTTCCTTCCTTCCTTCCTTCCTTCCTTCCTTCCTTCCTTCCTATATATAAAGAAATAAATCCTTTCTTTTTTGTGTCCAAAGAGAAATCATGATTGAGAAGTTTCTATACAGGGCACTTGTAATATTTCTTGTAGGTACACATTAGAAAACAATATATAAACCTGGTGAGGTGGGTCAGTGTGTAAAGCACTTACCCTGGAAGCCTGGTTCCTAGGATTGAACTCTGGTAATGGAGAAAGGGGAGAACTGACTTTATAAAGCTGTCCTTTGTCCTCCACAGGTGCTCTGTGTCATGTACACACACACACACACACACACACACACACACACACACACACACACACGATCAACAACAAAAACAATAATACTGAAATAATTTGAAAATATCAATATACAATATTTCATTTGAATTTTTGAGATTTCTTGTAAGTATGTCATGAAGTATGTCTCATTCTGACATTTGCTTTTTATACTCAACATTATACGTTTTGATTCATCTACGAAAACCACACGTGAAACTACTTCTTTGATGAAAGTTATATATTTTTGTTATATGAGTAAATTTCATTCCTTCCTCACTGATGTCATTTATCTATTGTATACACACCTGCATCCCTTGAGTGCCTTCTGGTTTTCATACTTGAATTTTCTGAATGTAGACAGGGATAGAAGATTCAAAACAAGAGGAAGTAGAAGTGGTCGGTGGTCATGCAAATCACCACTTCCCTTGTCATCAGAGAATATTAAGGTAAAAGACAATTCTATGTGATTTCTATCACAGAAGCTACAGTCAAAGTGACTGACATTGGGCTGTAATAACCACACATTAACAACACTGTTGACAAGAGTGTAGGGAAATGGTGATGTTATAATTCCCATTTGGTACAAACCAACCACACAGAGAACTATTTGCATAACCACTAAGGAAAACAATTCAACTAAGCTAGTTTAGGAAATAGATCTAAAACTCCAGTGATGCCTGGGGAGCAAAGGGAGACTGGACAAAAGTAAGTCATGACTTCACCTAGCTCAGTCTCTGGCCTGAATGAGTCTAATCCTCATATTCACTGTGACACCTGTCACCTGCTCCTGCAAATGAAAACCCCTCTGCACCTCTGCCAGGCTCAGCTCCACAGCAGGGTTTTGCTAGAACCTCAGCTGCAGGTTTGGGTATGGGCTGCAGGTGCCTGGAGATCACTGTGTACTTGCTGCACAGAAGTAGGTGGCTGAGTCTCCAGGCTGAGAATCTGTGATGTGTAAGGAGAGCTCTTTCGTGCTTTTACTGAAGAAGACTGTGAATTTTCCATCTTCCTTTTTATTTGACACTAAATTTATGGCTATCAGGAATTCAAGGCCTTTACCAGGGAACTGCCGGTACCATGGGAAGTAGTCAAATGTGCTGTCCTCATAAGTGCAGTTCAGAACTGAAGTCCCTCCTTCCCAGACTGTCAGAGATTGGGGACTTTGTCTCACCTGCTGCTGGTCACGTCTGTCCTGCTGCTGGCCACTCACCCCTGAGTAGAGAAATAACAAATGCAATTAGATTCCAAGATATGTATTACCTTCTTGTGGTTTCCACATTTATGATTTTGTCTGGTGCCCCAGTTCCCTTCTGCCTCCACATTAATCCCGTATCGTGGGTTATCTCTTCTATGACTCACAGGCTAGGTAAAGGGCTAGGACTAAAAATGATGCTTTCAGAATCTTGTCCATTCCTCTTAGAGCTGAAGCTCGGTGAGAATTCAGGTGTCCTTTTATCTCCCCACCGAACACTTACTCCAACTTCACAGACACCTCAGTTCTTTCAACAGGCTCCACCCTTCACAAACACGTTGACTAAATCTATTTCTGAACTAGGAAGCACATCCCCATTTTTTTCAACTTTAGTGTCACTGAAAATACAGTCATTGAAAATTAGAAATTCCTTTCTTATAAGGAACCATTCATTACACAATGATAGTAACATGCTGTAGCTATAGCCACCAAGAATAGCAGTATAGACATGCTTTATTCATGGATCAATGTTGTGTTCAAGCCTCATCAAAGACAGTTCTTCTTGCAGTAGACAGGAATTAACATAGACACCCACTGGACAGTGTGCATAGAGTAAGAGACTTTGGGACATTCAGCCACAAATGGGATGTCTTCATCAACGTACTCCCTTCAAAGTTCAGGGATCTATTTAGAAGAGGGCTGGAAAAATTGTAAGAGCCAGAGGTGGTGAATGACTCCAAGGAACAGTGTCTTACAGACACAACAAGACTGGGGCATATATAAACTCACAGAGACTGTGGCAGAATACACAAAACCTGCAAAGGTTCAAAAGAGAAAAATCCAAGCACTGAGAAGGGGGAGTGAATATGTGTTCTCATCCCCAACAAAAAAAGCTATTTTAGTTGATACCTGCTAGGAAAGGGAAAATCAGTTTTCCCCAATGGAGGGTCACGAGGTATATCAAACCACATTCCATGGCAGGTCCCAGGCCCTGAACTCCACACAAAATGGGCTCTTTGCTTCATTTTGTTTTGTTTTGATATTTTCTTCTTATTAGGTTTTGTGCCTTTTGCTTTTGTTTTTTATTGGAGAGGGTGGAAGAAAGAGAAATCATGAAGTTGGGTAGGTGGGGGGTGGGAGAGGAGCTGGGGAGTTGAAATATGATCAAAATATATTTTATAAGAAAGTTTAAATAAAGGGTTTCTAAAGAAAGATTAAAAACAAAGAATGGAAGGATTGCCAGTGATTCAGCTATTCTACTTGTGGGTATTTATCCAACTAACTGAAGTCATCAAGCTAGAGATATACCTCCATATGCTTGCATATAATGAACCATTACACACTGGTTCCACAGCAAAACCATCATAGCTAAGCTGTCGAAATAGCCTGGTACCACCTGTCAACAGACAAATGAAGATATTGCATATGAAACAGGAGAGTATGTTCAGCCATGTGGAAGAATGAAATCTTGTCATTTATAGGAAAATGGATAGACCTGAAGGCTATGATATTAATCAAAATAGACACATAAAGAAAAATATCATATATTTGTTTTCATATATGAAAACTAGAAAAAAAAGAAAAAAGTAAAGGTACTCTGAAGATAGAAGCAAGTTTAGTTGAAGATGAGGAAGAAGTGCTTTGTATTTGCTGAGTGCCTACTGTATGGGAGTGCTCGGGTGTCTTTCTCGACAGGCACAGTTCCAATCTTCAACCTAGTCTCATCACTCAAGAACAGAAAACTGAAGCCTATCAAAGACACCCGAGTGTCTAGACAGGATGATAAAGGAAGGGTGTGGACACTGCTTCCTGATCCAGTCAGAGAAGATCCTGATGGATGAGAAGATTGAGCTGGCTTCAAACCATGAGTAGATTTTCTAGTGGAAAGAACACCTACATATTTACAGGCATAGGTTATATCAATGTGGCTGGAGATCAGACCAAGTGTGGGTGACAGCCTTAGAAATATACATTAGAGAAGGTGATGTGGCCCCAGCCTTGAAGCATAGCATGTGTCTTCATAGTGTTCACTTGCAAATTCCTATTTGTCCACACTATGGGTCCAGGATAAACAGGTATAATATAGGAAAATGCTAGATAGATATATGTATTTGTTGTTCTCTAAATATATTTAAGCAAGTTAGGAGATAATTTGTCTTATTCAGTTTTAAGAATTAAAATGTATTTATATAACTTACCTCTTTGCTCTCCTTCCTCCTATCTCTACTGTATTCCTGCCATTTTTCACTCCCCAAATTCATAAACTCTTTTAAAAATTATAATTATATATATATGTGCAAATAAATATATAAATGCAACCTGATGAGTACAGACTCTGTACTCATCTCTGGCTCATTGATGAGTACTTAGAAGAAAGACACTTCATCTCCTCTGATGCAGCTCTGCCCCTCTGTGGCCAAATGTGGAGGTTTCCTGAGCTCCCTAAAGGTTTCTGTGTAGAAACCCTGTACTGATGAGTCTTCTTCTGGCACCTCATGAACTTTGGACTGACAGCTGTGAAGCCTGCATAGGACTGGACTGGGCCCTCTGCATGGGTGAGACAGTTGTGTAGCTTGGTCTGTTTGAGGGACCCCTGACATTGAGAATAGGATCTATTTCTGGTGCATGAACTGGCTTTTTGGAGCCCATTGCCTACGGTGGTACAACTTGCACAGCCTTGATGCAGAGGGAGGGCCTTAGACCTGCCTCAGCTGAATGTGCTGGGCTTTGCTGACTCCCCATGGGAGGCCTTACCTTTTAGGAGGAGGGGATGGGGAGTAGGCTGGGGTGGGAGGAGACTGGGAGAAGAAGCAGAGGAGGGAGGAGAGGGAATCTATGGCTGGTATGTAGAATGAATAAACAATTTCTTAAAAAAAACAAAGAAAAAATTAGTTCATGTTGAGGGTAGCTACAGCACACTTTATCCCACACTGAGGTGTGACTTGGGGAATCTAAAGTCTTGCTTAGACTACTGGACACACCTGGGAAGAATGATGCTTCTGCAATGTGACATATGTACCATACCTGATGTGAGATCTTTTCTCAGCACACAGTGGGCCCACAGGCTGCATTTCTTCTTAGATTGTCCTTCTGCTCTTATTAAAGCTGAGTCATACAGACAGGAACGTGGCCCTATGTATTCTTTATATTGGATAATTGTTTGACCTTCTTCCCAGTACTTGATACCGTCATCATTTTACAGAAAGTCAACATAATAGAAAAATGGCTGGATTTGACTTGAATCATATATTCTTGACCCCTGATGTAGAGTGCCTTTCCATGTGTCTATTAGTAAGCCACACTCACTCTTTTTCAGAGTCTGCTAAAACAATTTTTCTATTTTCAAATATTTCAAATTCTTTCTCTTTTATCCAATAGGTATTTTTACATATTCTGTTTGAAGTTCTTTTTTGAAGTTTTTTTTTTTTCATTTTGCATACCAACCACAGCTCCCTCTCCTTCCCCTTCTCCTCCCCCTGCTACTTCTCCCTTCACTTCTCAGAGAGGGCAAGGCCTCCCTCCGGGGGTCAACAAAGTCTGGCATACCAAGTTGAGGCAGGACCAAGCCCCTTACCCCTGCATCAAAGCTGAGCAAGGTATCCCATCATAGGGAGTGGGTTCCAAAGCCAGTTCATGCATCCAGGATAAGTCCTGGTCCCACTGACAGGGGCTCCACAAACAGATCAAGCCACATAACTGTCACTCACATTCAGAGGGCGTAGTTGGGTCCCAGGCAGGTTCCCTGGCTGTCAGTCCAGAGTCTACGAGCTCCAACTAGCTCAGGACACCTGTCTCTGTGGTTTTCCCCATCATGATCTTGATCCCCACTCCCCTTTGCTTATATAATCCATCCTCCCTCTCTTCAACAGGACTCCAGGAGCTCGGCCCAGTGCTTAGCTGTACATCTGCTTCCTTTAGTTACTGGATGAAGGTTCTATGATGACAATTAGGGCAGACACCAATCTGATAAAGTGTTTTGAGTACTTTCTATTGGTTGTTTGTTTGTTTTGTCAAAGACTCTCAAACCTATTCCTAGAGGATTTCAAAGCAGTGCTGACTAAAGTTAAGGACTGATCAAAAAATGGAACATTAACTCACAATAACTAATTAGAAGATTTAGTAGATTCACTTTCTCTCAGAAGTCTACTATAAATTCAATGGAATATCACAAAACCTCCAAGAATTTTTTCTTTCAGATATCTATGAACTAACAACTTATAGGTAAGTGCATAGACTGAAGGGAGGATGCTTTTGTGTGAGGTAATGAAGGAATACCAGAATAGGGGGAAAAGGGCTTTATTCCAAATAAAAACAAAGTGTTCAGAAATCCACAAAGGAAGTGGAAAGGATACCTGAAAAGTGAGAGATTAAAAGTAAAAACCAAAAACAGAGAAAGACACGTCATAGAGAAGTCAGCCTAACAGTGTCAACCATGAGAACATCTAGTTGGAATTTTAGGGGCAAGCGAGAAATAGTTTTCAAAAGATAAGCCAGACAAAATGCAGATGGGAATGCTTACCCTCAGGATGAGCCCACAGCAATGCTAAGCCTTGAATGAGTTTTGTGAGTACTGGATGGGGTAGTGACTACTGCAGTGGACTGCTCAGTGTTAAGGAGAAATCCTTTCTTATCACTTCTGTCTTTTATGGTTTGATATTGCTGCTGTAACAGTTTGGTTTCTCCACTCAGAATAGGACAGGGGTTGAGCATTCAAAAATAGGATGATGAGTAAGAACTGGAAGAGACTTCTAAACCAACAGACAACACAAATCATAACAGACAGTCACACACAGGAAACATTATGAAGAAAGGTAATAATCTTTCAAAACACTGCAACTCAACTACTAAATGCAAAGATACTGAACAATGTAAGTTTAAGATTAAGAATTCTTTGAGATTTTATTTTATGTGTATTGGTGTTTTGCCATGGGTGTCAGGTTCCTTAGAACTGGAGTTACAGACAGTTGTGAGCTTCCATGTGGGTGCTGGGAATTGAACCCAGTCCCCTGGAAGAGCTCTTATCCACTGAGCCATCTCTCCAGCCTCATCTTTTTGAAAATTTTTATCAGTTCTTTGAGAATTTCTTACAAAGTGTTTGATCATATTCACCTCCTGAACTCCTCCTAGATCCATACTCCTTCCCTGTTTTTCATCCAACCATCCAGATTTGTGTCCTTTTTTTTCTTTTTTTACCCATCGAGTCCAATTTGTGCTATTCTCCGATGTGTGGCTTTCCACTGAAGTGTGGTCAACTTAGCAGGGCATCTACACTTAAAACTGACACTCCTTCTTCAAGTGTCAGTGGCTCCTTGGTTACAGGTAGGCCTTTGTTCCCACCTCTCCTCTTCCCTTTCTATGTTGGGATTTTATTTGGTTTAAGCTTGCATGGGGTATGTGCATGCTGTCATAATTGATGAGTTCATATGTGCAGCTGCCCTATTGTGGTGATATTTTATTTGTGCTCTAGCAAATAAAACTTATCTGGGGATCAGAGGAAGAGCTAGCCACTAGATTAAAAATAGAGGCTAGGCAGTGAGACAGTGGTGGCACACATCCTTAATCCTATCACTTGAGAGGCAGAGATCCATGTGGATCTCTGTGAGTTCAAGGCCACACTAGAAACAGACCCAGGCAGTGGTGGCACACACCTTTAATCCCAGGACTTGAGAGCTCATGTCTTTGTTGGGAAGGACACATGCCTTTAATCCCAGGGAGTGATGGCAGGAAGCAGAAAGGTATATAAGGCATGAGGACCAGGAACTAGAAGCTTTTACGTAGTTCAACCGAGATCCAGTGAGGACTCAGAGGCTTTCAGTATGAGGAAACAAGATCAGCTGAGGAGTTAGCAAGGTGAGGTTGGCTGTGGCTTGTTCTGTTTCTCTGATCTTTCAGCTTTCACCCCAATATCTGGCTCTGGTTTTTTTTTCTATTCATAAGACCTTTTAAGATTCGTGTTAAAGCCCTATGTCCAGAGGTTTACTAGTCTGGGGGTCCAGCCCTCAGAGACACTACCCAGGGTATCTTCAGAGAATGCTTCTCAGGAGCTAGGATTGAAACATTTCTAGAATAACTTCACACAGTATCTGAGGATCATTTTTTAATTCTTCTTTAATTCTAATCCTCTTGTCGTGATTGTCTATAATTTCTTAGTCCTAATTCTTTAGTTTTAGTTCTGTAGTTCTAAATCCTTTTTTAATTCTCTGTTTCAATTCTCTGTTCCAGTTCTCCCTAGCTTCTTGTTCATCTAACTTAAATACACTTTTTTTCAGGAGGCTTGAAGCAATTACAAGAGTTACATCTCATTGGTCAAAAGCACATTCCTTAGGTAAGTGATAAGGGCAGAGCCATTTACCATGGCAACACAAAGTTTCAAGGGTTCTGGAGTAAGACCCATCAGGGCCCAGTGGCACAGTGCCCAGTGAGATAAACTTTGAGACATAGATCTTTATCAGGTAGATATGGCAAGCAAGTGGTTGACACGATTTTTTAGGTTGCTTTGTGTTAGTAACCTTGGTTAGACACCTGTGACTCTGACCTTGTGCACGACTGCAAAGTTTTATACTTATGATCAATACACAGAGGTATTTAGTCTAGTTTGAACTTATTCCAAGGTAAAATGAGCTAATTGTGTGTATGCAGTTTGTCTTAGACTGAGGAGAAATTGTTATTTTCCTGTGTTAGTCTGAGTAAAAGGAACAAAGCAGGATTTTAAGTGTACTACAGTACTCAAGGGACAATAGATCTAATTATGAAGCATATCCTAGTATATTTTCTGTATATCAAAATTATACAGCTTAATGGGAAATCATCTTTCTGACCATCCATGGATATATGTGCCCATGAGTTTGAGATGTAACCATGAGATTACATATACACATCACATAAGTTTACTCATTACAGTGAAAGTATTGGGGAGACAGCAAAGCTGCTTTTGCACAAGTGAAATTGCAGACAGGAGCAATAGCTTCCAGAGTCCATGGTCCCACAGGCCATGCCTAGGTGCGATTCTCCCCCATCAGAGAATCATTCCTCTGTTGGGTTGGCATCTGAATACCAGTTGCCATCTGCTGCAACTCCCATGGCCTCTAACACAGAGGATGCCATTTCCTTGTATTCATCTACTGTCTTGGCTCTAGCAGTCTTTCTACACCCTCTTCTTCAATGACTTTTGAACCTTGAGAGGAAGGAATATGATAAAGATATCCCATTTTCAGCTGAGCATTCCATGGTCACTTATTCTCTGCACCTTGACCACTTAGTTGTGCCTTTCTGTGTCAATTGACATCTACTGCCAACAGAAAGTTCTCTGATGAGGGCTGAGACATGCATTAATCTGTGAGTTTAATGATATCACTAGGAGTTGGTTTAATACTATATTCATGTAATGATACAATAATAGTAAGGCCTTCCCTAGTGCTATGACCTGTCTAGTCACAGGTTCTTAGCCGAACAATAGTGACAGGTACAGGTTTCACCCTGTGAAGTGGAATTTAAATTCAACTGGAAAGTGGTTGGTTGCTCCCATGATATTTGTACTGGTATTGCACCAGTGTAATTCTGAAACATTTTTGATATAAAAGACCAATGACCTGAAAGAGTAGATGAGGTGAATCCAGGAGCTGGGGAGGAAAGTCAGCAGCAAAATGGAAAAAGTCAGCAAAATGGAACAATAGTAGAGAAAGACACAAAGAATAAATAAAAAGAAAGTTAAAAAAAAAGAAGAAAAGAAATTGGAGTGGTCTCACACTAGCAACTTAACAGCACATCTGAAAGCTCTAGAACAAAAAATGAAGCAAGCATGCCCAAGATAGTAAGATATAATCAAACTAAGGGCTGAAATCAATAAAATAGAAACAAAGAGAACAATACAAACAATCAATGAAACAAAGAGTTGGTTGTTTAAGAAAATCAACAAGATAGACAAACCTTTATCTAAACTAACTAAAAGATAGAGAATATCCAAAATAACAAAACCAGAAAGGAAATAAATAAAGGGGGGGAAATAACAACAGATATGAGAAATCAAAAGAATCAGTAGGTCACACTTCAAAAACCTGTGCTCCACATAATTGAAAAATCTAAAAGAAATGGACTATTTTCCTGATAGATACCACTTACCAAAGTAAAATCAACATCAGATAAACAATTTGAATGGATCAGTAACCCCTAAGAGAATATAAACAGTCATTAAAAGTCTCCCAACCAAAAAAGCCCAGGGCCAGATTGTTTTAGTGCAGAATTCTACCAGACTTTCAAAGCTAATGCCAATACTACAATACTCTGCTGTGGGATGGTCTGTATGTCAAATTGCTCTGATTGGTCAATAAATAAAACACTGATTGGCCAGTGGCCAGGCAGGAAGTAGGTGGGACAAGGAGAGAGGGGAATTCTGAGAAGCAGAAGGCTGAGGCAGAGAGACACTGCCAGCCACCGCCATGACCAGCAGCATGTGAAGACCCCGGTAAGCCACCAGCCACATGGCAAGGTATAGATTTATGGAAATGGATTAATTTAAGCTATAAGAACAGTTAGCAAGAAGCCTGCCACGGCCATACAGTTTGTAAGCAATATAAGTCTCTGTGTTTACTTAGTTGGGTCTGAGCGGCTGTGGGACTGGCGGGTGAGAAAGATTTGTCCTGACTGTGGGCAAGGCAGGAAAACTCTAGCTACCATACTTCTCAAATTATTCCACAAAATGGAAACAGAAGGAACACTACCAAATTCATTTTATGAGGCCGCAGTCAACCTGATACCCAAACCACACAAAGTTTCAACAAAGACAGAGAATTACAAACTAGTTTTCCTCATAAACATTGATGCAAAAAGACTCAATAAAATACTTGCAAACCAAATGCAAATCCAAGAATACATCAAAAAGATCAACCACCATGATCAAGTAGGCTTCTGGCACTTTCTTTTGTTTACTTTGGCTAAAGTTTTATCAATAATGCTCATTTTTCCAAAGTAGTATTCTTTACTTATTATTTTCATAATTTCTTTACATTCCTATTTTATTAATTTCAGAAATGATTTTGATTATCTCTTCCTGCTTACAGTTTGTCTGTTTAGTTTTCCCAGATCATCTGTCTATTGGTGTGAATGAGATAACAATATTACCCACCATCCCTGTATTGGAATTGATCTGTGGTTTTAAGTTGAGTACTGTTTCTTTTATGAAATGAGCGATCCTGTGTTTGGTGCATATAAATCACCCTGTTGTTGGATTTTCCCTTTAATATATTAAAAATGTCCCTCCTTGTGTCCTCTGATTGTTGTTCTTTGAAGTCAGTCCTGTCAGATATTAGAATAGCTACACATCCTTGTTCCTTGATTCGTTTACTTATAATACCTTTTTTGTCCTAAGGTGGTGTCCATCGGTCCTGAGGTGTGTTTTTTGGAAGCAGGAAAAAGTTGGATCCTGGTTTCTGATCCAATCTGTTAGTTTGTTTCTCTTCATTGAGATCATTAATACTAAAGGTTATTATTGAAAACGTGTATTTGTTACTGTCATTTTGTTGCTTTTGTGATTTTCTATTAGACCTCTTTTGATTCAGTTCCTGAAACTTTTTTTAAATGCCTTCTTGAGCCTGTTTAATCATCTCTTCAAATTTAAATATTATCTCCAGCATCTTCTGTTATTGGTTATATATTATTTAAGACTTTTTTTTCTTTCTTTCTTTTTTTTTTTTTTTTTTGGTTTTTTCGAGACAGGGTTTCTCTGTGTAGCTTTGCGCCTTTCCTGGAACTCGCTTTGGAGACCAGGCTGGCCTCGAACTCACAGAGATCCGCCTGCCTCTGCCTCCCGAGTGCTGGGATTAAAGGCGTGCGCCACCACTGCCCGGCCATATTTAAGACTATTTTTAGTGTAGAAATTTTTTCTTTTTACTTAAATTATGGCTGATAGCTTTGCTAGGTACTATCTTGGCTGGCATCCATGGTCTTTCAAAACTTGTAGAGCATCTGCCCCATGCCTTCTGGGTTTCATGGTCTCTATTGAAAAATATGCCGTTATTCTGACAGGCCTGCTTTTGTATGTGGCTTGATCTTTCTCTCTTGCTTCTTTCAATACATTTTCTTTGTTTTGTAAATTTAAGTTTTGATAATTAAATGACATGGGGATTACTTTTCTGGTTCTATTTGATGTTCTGTATTCCTCTTGTATCTTGATAGGCATCTTTTTCCTTAGGCTAAGGAAGTGTGAATTTACAATTTTGTTCAAAATATTTTCTGTGCCTTTGATCTGAGTCTCTTTTCCTTCTATACCCATTATTTATACATTTAAAAATACTAGTTCAGAGTTTCTATGTGGGTCTCCTCCTCCTCACTTTCTCCTTCTCCTCATTTTGTCCTCCTTCTATTCTTGATTTGACATTTTTTTTTCTGAGCAATTTAGTTCCTTTACCTTAGCTCCAAGACTTGGTATTCTTTCTTTCACTTCATCCACTCTATTTGTGAAGCTTTCCTCTGAATATTTTTTGAATTCCTGAACTTTGATTTCAAGTTTAATTTAATTTTGTTTTTTTTTCAGAAATTCTATTTATTAAATTCTGTTTTCATACTATGAATTATTTTTATTATTTCATCCAATGGTTTATGTTTTCGAGTCTTTATTCCAGCATTACTCCATATCCTTTTGAGTTCTTTGATAATGTTTATTGTTGCTATTTTGAAATCATTGTCTTGTATACCGCCTAAGTCACTTTTCTTGGGGGGGGGCATTAGTTATGGTAGTGCTATAATTTTTGGTAGAGCCTTATTATTTTGGTCATTCATGTTTGTGTATTTGCAATAGGACCTAGGCATCTGGAGTTGGGTCATTGCTACTGTGTCTTGGTATGGTAATATCTTTATTTTGATAAACTGGTGTTTGAAGCTATATCTTCTATTATTCTAACTTGTTAGAAAGTTGACTAGCTAGCTATAAGGGGTTCAGGGTTTATTCTTTGGGAAAATCAGTGTTGATGTTCAAAGGGGTTAAAGTTCCAACTCACCTCAAGCTAAAAGAGGTTTCTAAACACAGGAGCAGACCCTCTGTAGAGGGGTCTCACAATTAGACTTTTGGTGTTTGGGAGAGGTGCTCAGGATTTCTCATAGATAATGGTTGTTGTTGGAATTGGTGATTCCTCAGATAATGAGTAATGGTGAACTTGGTTTTCCCACATAAAAAGAGGGTGAGAAAGGGGGGCAAGTACGAGACACAGGATCCTCAGGTGAGTCTGAAAGAGTGGGTCTAGTACTCCTTCCTGGAGAGGGATAGGTTTTTTTTTTTGTTTTGTTTTGTTTTTTGCTTCAGGGACTAGTAGAGTTGGTATAGTAAGTCTGGTGTCTGTCTAGTGAAGGATTACAAACAGTGAGGATGGGTAGGGTTAGTGTAGGTGGACAGAGTTGAGTTTGGTGGTGAGTCTAGTGTTCCAGGTTGAGGATGGGGGCAAGAGTGCTCATTGCATCTGGATATGTTTGTTTGAGAGAACTGGAAGTCTCTACCTGAAAGAGGGTATGCCAAAAGATGTGCAGGAAGGCAGGTGGTTAGACACCACATGTCCCTTAGCAGATAGCGGGTGTGTGGGAAGTTGCTGGTTTAGTGCATCTCCCTAGAGAGTGGTGGTCCTTGGGATGAAGGGATAGGTTGGATAGTGCTGTAAATCTGGTGTATGCCTAAAGGAGAAACTAAGGGTGTATAGATGGATGGGTGAGGTTGGCAGGGTGGGTGGAGTTCAATTGGAAGGGTCTACGTACTTCAGCTAGGGATGGAAGTTATGGTTGCTTGGTCGGAAAAACGAAGCTAACAGCATGGGCTGGACATTCCTACCTAAGTGAGGTGTATGGAAATGTTCACAGGAAGGCAGCCAAATAATCAGTCGCAAAGTTAGGGACATGACATAGATCAGTGGCAGAGTTATTTCCTGGGTTGAATACTAAATAAATTAAATGTTCTGCATTAGGAAAATACAACACTTATATATTTACCTAATAACAATCTTTCAAATACATAAAGCAAAAACTGACTGAGCTTCAGTAGAAAGAGATCATTTAACAATAACAGTTGGAGACTCCAGTAACTTACTACTAATAATAAATAAGAACACTGAAAAGAAGAAAAGAAAATAAACTATAAAAACATTATGAAGCAAGGAGAACTCACAGATATTCATCCAGTCAAGATCATGTTTTTAAACATGCAGAGACCACTCTTCAGAACATGGCAGGTTCCTAGTTCAGGGAAACTCCAAGGATATGAACAGGACTTAGGCAGGTGAGGGAAAAATATACCATAAGTGCTGCTCACATCTGTTTAACAGCATAGGAACATTTGGGGGTGTTTTCATACTGCGTCAATAGGTCAGGTGCATGTGTCTGCCCTTGCTGTGGCCCACTGTTGAAGCATGATCTTCATAATAAAAACCTGGAGTCAGATATTGATGGTGAAAGCTGAAAGATCAGAGAAGCAGAACAGCCAGGCACCTGAGAATTCTTACCTCTACGAATCCTCAGACAGAATGGGGCTGAGATCCTGTCTTCACCCATTTTATATTCCTGTCTCTACCTCCCTAGTACTGGCATTAAAGGTTTGAGTCTCCACTGAGTGGCTCTGTTTCTATTTTACACTGGTTCAATCTCTTGTAGCCCAGGGTGGCCTTGAACTCCTGATCTTCCTGCTTCTTCCTCCCAAGTGCAGGGATTAAGATGTGTGTTTCCACTGCTTGGCCCCTATGGTTAACTAGTGGCTAGCTCTGTCCTTTGATCTCCAGGCGAGCTTTATTTGTCAGAACACAAACAAAATATTGTACAACACACTGTGGTCAGGACTGAATGTGCTTGAGACCCAACTAAGCTGCATCACTGTCCACAGCAGTTTTATGTAGATGACTGCCTTTGCCTTTCTTTTCCTTTGCTCCTTACCCTTTACAACTTTAGCAAACTGTGGCTTAAATGATCATGTTGATTCAGTAGTCTGATCAGCTTCTCTGTTAGTTCTAACTTGAACATTACTGCTTCGGAAGGAAGTATTAATTTAGAAACGAAGATAAAAAAGATAAAAGGGACATTAAACTAGACAGATGTTCTGTGGTGGCTTCCTGATGTCTTGTGACTGAGAAGGGCCACGCCCACCCAGCTGAAGGTTTGTGTACTGGCTGCAGGTGTGTGGGGAGCACTGTGCACTCATAGCACAGAAATAAGTGCCTGAGTCTGTGGTCTGAGAGGAGGAAATGTACAAAGAGCTGCAATATTCTTTAGCAACTGTCGTGGACGTCAGTCTTCCACTCTGCTTTGTTCCAGAAGGATTGTAAAACAGGCTCTTCAGATGTCCCCCAGGACTTTGGTGAAACCACTGCACACTGCTCAAAACTGTGGAAAAATTGCACTGCAGCTCTGCACGCTCTCCCTCCTGCAGAACCAAGGACACAGGACTCTGCTCCACTTGTTGACCTTTCACCCCTGGTTAGAAACAGAGAAAGAGACACAGATGGGGTCACTGAGCATCCACAGAACCCTGAACACACCCCATGTCCTCTGAGAAGGTGGGAACTCTGCAGGACTCCTGAGCTGCTTCCCCACCCTCCATGTGCTGACAGAATCCTCTCTGTCCCCTGAATGTGAACAGCCAGACTCACAGCAAACCTGGGTGCACAGCAGCCCCAGCAGAGAGCACAGCAGCCTCTCCATGGTGCTTGTCTGGCTGCTGGAGACAGAAGCAAGGAACCAAGGCCTGGGCTGTGGTGTCAGGATGACTGTTGAATGTCCCTCCTCCTGCCACCAGTCAGCTCCACCCAGGAACCCTGCCAGGCCAGACACTGCAGAGTTCCCTCCCAGCCTTCTGAGCCTGAAGCTCCTCCCAAACCAGCCCTGCCTGAGAGTCTGGGTGGAGCGCTGTGTGTGTGTGGGGGAGATGGTCCTTTTTTGATGACATTGGGATTGTAAGACATATGAGAGACCTTAGAGGAGAAAGGGACCAGTTTCTCTTAAGAAGAAAATGTCTCACAACTGTATCAACAAGAGCCTGGGGAATGGCATAGAAAGAATAGCTACATATTATATCCAGAAAATAGCCACCTGCTCTGACTAAAATATCTTTACTGACCTATGAATTAATTTAAAGGAGATGCTCCAATCAAACAGAATAACAATATTATAATTATTATGTAATATAGTTCCTTTTCTTGGAACAGATAAAAATATTTACATTGGACACTCCTGCTACAACCAAGGTTTGTGGTAAATCTTTTTAAAGGACCCATAAGGAGAAGATGGAGTGGGAAAAACAGGTCAAAGTCCCTAAATAACAGAGTGGCATGGGCAGCAGCTCTGATGTGCTAGAGCACATGGTAACTGTAGGGACAATGCACCGTGCATGCATTTGTAACAATAGAGAAAGGGTTTTAAAGTTTTACAGAACATGTCAAATCCCTGAGAGTGCCTGAAACTGGGACCCTGGTCTTTTACTCAGCAAGTCTCAGGTGGTTTGTGTCCAGCTCTGTCCTTGTGACTCAGGGCAGAGGAGCACCCAGCTCCCTCAGTCTGATTGTCAGAGATTCCTGAGGTCGAAGGAGATTCCATCCTTCCTGCATGTAGTCTGATTTTTTTTCTTAATTAAATCATTCAAAGTGGGAAGATCCACTTCTAATCCAGATCTTTTGAGATGTGAAGATACATCTTCAATCCAGATCTTTTGAGGCAGGAAAACCCACCTTTAATCTGGGCCACCCCTTCTGCTGACAGCCTATAGAAAGGATGTGGAAGAAGGAAGCTTGCTCACTTTGCCTGCTTGCTTTGGCTGGCAAGTCCAGTCCTTCTAATGCCATTCCTGGCATTATAGCCTACTTCTGTGGGATTTCATCATAGACTGAAGACCAGCTGAGACATCCAGCCTGGTGAACTGAACAACTACTGAATTCTTGGTCCTTCTGTTGATAGACAGCCATTATTGAACTAGCTGGATAATAGCCTGCAAGTCATTCTAACAAATTCATACACACACACACACACACACACACACACACACACACACACACACACACACACCAGTTAGTGGGCTAGCCTCTGCCCTTCCATAGATGGGACCCCCTAGTGAGTTAATGATCCCGGTGTGAAGCACTCCAGGAATTCCAGGCATCTTAAACTGAATAGTGATGTCTTTGTCAAGTTGATAAGGAGTCTATTCTACAGTAGATTTTGTCAACTTGATACAAACTAGAGTCACCTGAGATGAGGGAACCACAATTAAGTATTTTCTTCCTTCAGATTACCCTGTGGACATGTCTCTGGATTAGTGATTGATCTGGAACTGCCCAGCTCATTGTGGATAATTCCACTCTTTGGCAGTTACCTGGTCCTAGCTTGTATGTGAGAGCAAGTTGAACAACCACAAGAAGGTAGCCAGAAAGCAACATTCCTCACTGGTTATACTTATTTTTTAATTTTTACATCCTGACCACAGCCTCGCCTCCCTCCTCTTCCCCGACTCTTTCTCCCATCTTCCTCCCTACCCCCCAGCAATGTACCCCTCCTCCATATTCACTCAGAAAGGGCATTCTCCTGGGCATCAGCAAAGCATGGTCTATCAAGCTGCCATAAGGCCAGGCACCTCCCCCTATATTCAGTCTGGGCAATCCAGCATGAGGAATAGGTACCCAAGAACCAGCCAAAGCACCACCAAAGCAGCCCCTGCTTTCATTATCAAAAGTCCCACACATAGACCAAGCCACATAACCATCTCATATATTCAGAGGGCCAAGGTCAGTCCCATTCAGGCTCCCTTGTTGTTGAATATTATTTTAAGATGTGTTATATTTGTTTATGCTGTGGAATATTTGTTATAGATGCAAAGGTGTGTTGTATTCTTTTATGTTGCATTTGTTTAACTGTAAATCTGTGTTACTTTGCCTGTCTAAAACACCTGATTGGTCTAATAAAGAGCTGAACCTCCAATAGGTAGGCAGGAAAGAAAAATAGGTGGGGCTGGCAGACAGAGAGAAGAAATAGGAGGAAAAAGCTAGGCTAGAAAAAAAAGAATAGCAAGGAGCAAGAAAATGATAAGGAGAGGAGGATACCAGGGGCCAGCCACCCAGCCACATAGCCAGTCATAGAATAAAAAGAAAAGGAAATATATAGAATAAAGAAAGGTAAAATACCCAGAGGCAAACCATAATTAAAGAGAAATGGGATAATTTAAGTTAGAAAAGCTGGCTAGAAACAAGCCAAGCTAAGGCCAGGTATTCATCAGTAAGAATAAGTTTCTGTGTGTTTATTTGGGAGCTGGGTGGCAGACCCCCAAATAGGAAAAAAAAACAAAACAAACAAAACAAAAAACAGTTACATTTTGATGTACCAATGTGAGGCTCAAATATGCACATAGGGCTGGAGAAAACTAATAAAAACAAAACAAAACAAAAAATGGATAAGGCTCCTTTAGGAAACTCTGCCATAGAGCAAAGCACTTAAACAGTCTTTTTCACATTAAGCAGAAAAAATTAAGTGAACACTTGTGACAGTGCAGGTCACTGGCATTCCAGAGTTGGGGACTGAATGCAGTTCTTGGTCACTTACCTCTGACCAGGCCCGCAAGCTTTAAGCTTGGCTCTCAAAGACCCAAGAAGTGGGCACAGCCAGTCACTAAAGCCATGGCAGACATTCTAGCTGCTGCAGCTTAGCAGTTTAAAGGCTCACAGGTCAATAAAAAAAGTAGAGATATGCAATAAAAGAAGTCCAGATGGAAAAAACTCTAAACAGGTTCCAGTATGTTTAAAAATGGAGGTTTAAGAAAGAAAGGATAAAAGATATAGACAGTCATAGAAAGAAATAATAGTTTAAAAATAATAGTCTTTAAAAAGAGAAGTAAAATTATACATATATACATAATACATACACACACATACACATATATGAACAAGCTGTGTAGAGATAGAAAATACACAGGGAGTCTCGATCTCATATGTTGCTGTATTCATCTTGAATTTTTTGTTGCTGATAAGCAAATGACAGCTGCCAAAAGACATGGGATTGAAAGAGGGACTGATGAAATAACCCAGCTTAGATATTTTAAGAATGCCTTAACTTTAAAGTGGAAAACAAAAAAAATGTATTTGTCAAATGGAAGTAAAAAATGCCTTGGGGAAGAGTTTTTGCTTTTGTTTCCACAGGGTGTGGATTCCTTCAGGATTAATATGGATCAGGTTTGATTGGAGGAGACCTCCTGAATCTCAAAGGTTACAGCTGGTCTTCCTAGGACTTGGGCAATATCTCAATCTTCTCAGGGACCCCTAAAGATGCCTTCATCCATGAACAATAGGAAATAGTCTAGAATAGATGGTGCCCACACTCCCAAGTGATGGGGTGGATGGTTGTTGGTTATTTGGTGGGTTATGGATGTTTGTTATCATTTAGGGGACACTTGGAATATAGGATAAAGAGACAACTACTAATCTCAGATATTTTACATTGACAAAGATTTTGGTGTATTGATACATATTTAACGTTATTTTTGTTATATTGCATATATGTTTCTCCTCAGACTCCCAGGACTCTCAGATGTTTGTCCATGAGTCTCTGAATCTGCCTCTCTCAGTGACTGTATGAAGACTCTCTGTTAACAATTGGGGTAGTCAATAGTCTGATCACAGGGAATGGCCAGTTCAGGCTATGCATCCACTGCTGCCAGGAGTCCTAGCTGGGGCTATCCTTGTAGACTCATGGGAGTTTCCTTTGTATCCAGCTTCTACCCAACTCCACAAAGCCCCCCTTTCTAGTCATCTCTTTCAACATGCTCCTCCTCCACACCTCCCCCCAACCATGTCCCTCACTTTCCCATGCCTACCCACCCCCAGTTTACCTAGGAGATCTCTATTTCCCCTTCCATGTAGATCCATGTGTTTTCCCCCTTGGGCCCTTCTTGTTACCTAGTCTCTCTGAGGCTGTGGATTGTAGCATGGTTATCCTTTACTTTATAGTTAATATCCACTTATGAGTACATACAGTGTTTGTCCTTCTGGGTCTGGGTTACCTCACTTAGGATGATTTTTTTCCAGTTCCATCCATTTGCTTTCAAATTTCCTAATGTCATTGTTTTTGACAGCTAAATAATAATATTTTGTAAATGTACCACATTTTCTTTATCCGTTCTTTGGTTGAGGGGCATCTAGGTTGTTTTCAGGTTCTGGCTATTACAAATAAAGCTGCTATGAACATAGTTGAGCAGGTGTCCTTGTGATATGATTGAGTACCCTTTGGGTATATGCCCAAGAGTTGTATCACTGGGTCTTGAACACATTGGCACAGGAGACACCTTCCTGAGTAGAATACCAGTCACACAGACACTAAGATCGACAATTATAAATAGGACCTCATGAAACTGAAATGTTTCTATAAGGCAAAGGACACTGCCAATGGGACAAAAAAGAAGCCTATGGGAAATCTCACATTTGACAGAGGGCTAATCTCTAAAACATATAAAGAACTCAAGAAACTAGACATCAAAAGAAAGAAAGAAAGAAAGAAAGAAAGAAAGAAAGAAAGAAAGAAAGAAAGAAAGAAAGAAAGGAAGGAAGAAAGAAAGAGTCCAATTAAAAAAATGGAGTACGGACCTAAACAGAGAATTCTCAATAGAAGAATCTTAAATGGCAGATAAACATTTAAAGAAATGTTTATCATCCTTAGCCATCAGGGAAATGCAAATCAAAATGATGCTGAGATTCCATCTTACACCTGTCAGAATGCCCAAGATCAAAAACACAGATGACAGCTCATGCTGGAGAGGATGTGGAGAAAGAGGAAATCTCCTCCGTTGCTGGTGGGAGTGCAAACCTGTTCAGTCACTTTGGAAATCAATATGATGGTTCCTCAGAAAATTGGGAATCCTTGGTTCTGCTTTAGTTCCTTCCTGGAGTTCCTGCCCTGACTTCCTCAATGGTGGGCTATAGTCTGTAATCAGAAATAAATTCATTCATTTCCAAGTGGCTTCTGGTCCATGGTTTATCATAGCAACAGGAAAAGTGACTAGGACAGTCATATATTAAGGAAAATATATTTTCTAAGGTGTTAAGCTTGTGACTTCAAAAAATGTTATGAACTGAAGATGTATGCAAAAAAACCTAGAGTGAGAAAAACCCAGCATCTTAATATATTTTAAAGGAACCTACCAGAAATACCACAGTTCAGAAAACTATGCAACATTCTTATTGCTAAAGTTCTAAACATCATCAAAATGCACCTGAGTAGAAATTTGATTGATGGTGCTAAGAATAAACATGGCATTTCTTTTTCTCTCTCCATAGGAAGTATTATAAATGTGCTGTCATATGAAGACCTGATTAAGAATTATCGAGTCCAAAAAGAATTACAGAAGTAAATCAAGTAAACAAGACTATTATAGCAGGCCTGAAACTTAAAATTTCCAGTTCACTGCATTAACTCAAAGTCAAATTCAACATGTGTCAAACCTACTAGGGACTTAGTTACCTATGCAAAAGTCTTTTCCCCATTCTTATGAGATGTGACCTAATCCAAGGATTGACACTTGTCATATAGTAGGTGCTGCCCACAGAAGATTATGCCAGGCTTGCACACCAGGGGGCAGGAATCATGAGCATCACCTTCCATTCTACTACCACAGTTCTAGTTCAAGCAAGGTATTGTGTGTATTAAATTACGTAAATAAACATATTGGTGAATCAAAATAATTATTGTAAGCTTTAACAGGTACCGTTTAGTGAAGCAATTTTATGCCAAAGGAAGAACATAAAGGACAGAATCCTCCTCAGACCAACCAGAGTGCACAGTGTGGCAGCAGTGAGTGAGGGTAGAAAAGAACATTGGAAGCAGCTAGGGAAGGGGAGATACAGATTCCAATACTGGAAACTGACAGGAAATAAACTATGGCTCTGGGTTAAGTAACCAGACACAATGTAAAACAGCTAAAGGCTGTACAACAATGAAAAAAAAATGCTAGTCATAAAATTCAGTCCAACTCAGACATTCACTTCAGCCAAATCCAAAACATGTTTATGGCCACTTTATCATCACCTAGAAAATTAAAGTTGTGCCGGGCAGTGGTGGCGCACGCCTTTAGTCCCAGCACTCGGGAGGCAGAGCCAGGTGGATCTCTGTGAGTTCAAGGCCAGCCGGGGCTACCAAGTGAGTTCCAGGAAAGGTGCAAAAGCTACACAGAGAAACCCTGTCTCGAAAAATAAAATTAAAAAAAAAAGAAAATTAAAGTTGTAATAATTGGCATCAGCCAATTCTAAGTGTACATAAGTTCATTAAGTTGTATAGATTTTGGATCTGGTTAATTTTGGTGTGTGGAGCTTATTTATTTGAAAGGTTTTAAAAGTTTATAAAATGTGAAATGAAATTGTAATAAAGAAGAATTTTGGGGAAAAACCTTCAAAATATTTTACTTTTAAAAACAATATAAAAATCAAGACCATGTGCACATACCACTGGGCTCTTCTTGGGCCTAGACCTCAAAGTAAGGGACTCTGAAGGATATGCTTCATTTATCCTACATCAAATCTTTTAGATCATTTATCACCTATGTGATCCCAAAACAAAAATTTAATATATCAGTTTATCACATTAATACCCATAGTCATATTATTGATTTTTTAACATGAGGAAGGCTAGCACTGAGACAAAACAATCAACTTTTACAGTCTAAGCTAATGCATAACTTATCCATTATCTTATCAGTGGACGCTAGGACACCCATTTCCTGGCTAGAGGGAAGAGTTTAGCAATTAGCATAGATGTACAGGTATTTATGTGGTATATTGACTTAGGGTCTATTGGATATATGTCTGAGTCATATAGATGGGTCATATGGCAATTCTAATTTTAATTTTTGCAGAACCTCCATACTGACTGGCATAGTGGTCATACCAGTTTATATCCCCCTGAAGTATATGAGGGCTTTTCTTTCTTCACATCCTCATCAGTGTCTGATTAAAACAATAATCACTTGGCTGAAGTGAAATTGGTAGCCTTTATTTCCCATTCCCTAATAACTAAAGATGTTGTACACTTTTTCCAATACTTATTGGCTGTTTGTATTGAATTTTTGAATATCTATCCAGGTCATTATTGATAATAAATAATGAGCCGTTCATAAATTGATTAGATGATTTGATTTTGGAGTTTTTAAAATGTTGAAGTTCTTTAAATAATCTTGATATTAATTTACTGTCTGATACATGGTTGATAAAGGACGTTTTCATATTTGGTAAGCTGTCTGTTGGCTCCATCTCCATCTATGGTTTCCTTTGTTTTGCAGAAGCTTTTAATTTCCTATAATCTTAATTTTCTATCCATGGGATTGTTTTCTATGCTGGTATTGAAGATTCTTTCAGAAAGTTCTTACCTTTACATGTGTGTTGAAGATTGAAGAGGTTTTTTTTTTCTTTATAGTTGCATCTAGCAGTCTCTAGATTTCCAGTTCTATCTTAATTTTTAAAATACATTTTGAGCTGATTTGTGTGTGTGTGTGTGTGTGCGTGTGTGTGTGTGTGTGTGTGTGTGTGTGTGTGTGTGTGTGCAGAATGAGAAATACAGATGGAGTTTCATTCTTCAATATGTGGATATCCTGTTTTTCCAATACTATTTATTAAATGAGTTGCCATTTTTTTTTTGGTTTTTTGAGACAGGGTTTCTCTGTGTAGCTTTGTGCCTTTCCTGGGAGTTGCCATTTTTTTTATAATGATTTTTTTACAGCTTTGTCAAAAATTAAGTGTGTATTGTTGATGACTGCTGAGGGAAAGAGAGTTACTCTCCTTTGGGGATGAAGCTGGTGTTAGGTTGCTTATGAACTAGTGGATGACCATACCACATCTGGGCAGTACTAGTTAGACTCAAGTAACACTTAATAATAAAATAAATAAAAATATGAATCTGGGAGGGTTATGTAGAGAGGGGCAATAGAAAGAGTTGGAGGGAGATAGTGGCCAATGGATATGATCAATGCACATCACATAAATGTACAGAACATTCAATAAAAAACTAGGTGGCTATCACTATATTCATTTAGTTTTGAGGCCTATCCTCTTTTCTATTGGTATACATGTGTGCTTTTGTGCCACCACAATGCTGCTTTCTGAATGTAGCTTTGTAGCATAGTTTGAGATCTGATACGGTGATCATTATATGGTGGGACATTAACCTTTTTTCCAGATTATTTGGTATTTGGGGTCTTTGGGTTTCCATATGAATTTAGCTATTTTCTAGTTCCATGAAAGATGTAATTGAGATTTTGATTGAGATGGAGTTGAATCTGTAGATCACTTAAAGTAATACAGCCTTTTTCACAACATTAATTCTGCCAGTTCATGAACATGAGAGGTCGTTTCATCATTGTGTTGGATATTTTTTTTAATGTCAATTTAACACAGGCTGTGGTCACCTGAGAAGAAAGAATCTTAATCAAGAAAATGTCTTTATATGATTGACCTGTAAGCAAACTGTTGGGTATTTTCATGTTGGATGGTTTATGTAGGATGGCCAGATCATCATGGGGAGTGCCACCCATGAGCAGGTGGTCCTTGATAAAACAAGAAAGCAGGATGAGCAAGCCATTGGGAGCAAGCAGGTAAACAGCACTCCTCCAGAGCCTCTGCATTTTCTGCCTCCAGGTTCCTGCTTAATTTTCTTAGATGATTGACTACAAGCTATAAGATGAATAAATACTTCCCTCTCTAGTTTCTTTTGGTCATAGTTTTTAATCATATCAACAGAAACCCTAACTAAGGTAGAAATTGGTACCAGGTCATGGGGCATTGATGTGACAGATATGACCATATATTTTTGGTAGCATTATGGTATCATTTGAACTCTCATCTGGAAAGGTCATTGAGTGCTGAAAGCTCAATGGGCTGTTCTGTAGAAGTTTAGAAGATAAGGATGTTTAAAGCAATACCAATGATGCAGGACTGGCTTGTGAAGTTTCAGGGGAAAGTTATCTCTTAAAGACCCTATTGAGGCCATTTATATGATATTTTTAATTAAGAATCACTAAAGTGAAACCTTTACTTTGCTAGGACAATTGAGGATGATTAGCTGTAGCCATGAAATTAGTGATGATTAAGAAGAGCCCAGTAACATTGAGGATTGTAAATCTGAAAGTATTTCTTCATAGTCAACATATGTGGTCCAATTGGGGATGAGGCTGCATCTCATGTTGGCAGCCAAACTTGGTAATGTATGAGAATGTATGAGAATCACCTAGGATGTACTGGTTTTGAAGGTATGAAAGGATCATAGAGGACAGCTGAGACTTGTCACTGTGCTGTAGACCTGGAGTTCCTGAAGAGAGAGGTGTGAAGAGGCCGTTAGTGAAGGGGCAGTGTCAGGTGCAATAGAAAAACCCAAGATTGAAGGGGTCATGGAGACAGTTTGTACCTTGTGGTAGTGTCAGAGTCTCTGAAGAGAGCCCAGAAGAGGCTTTTGGTGAAGGTGCAGCCCACAGAGAACTCAGCATTTTGGAGATGCCAGTACCATAAGATGACCACCAAGGACAGTCATCGTCATGTAGTAGAGCCAGCCAGCACCTAGCAGACAAGCTGTATATGTTGTGAATGGCAGAGCCAGAGAACTGCAACTGCCCAAGGCCTTTGGAGCCCAGAAGATCGTGAGTGAATCCCAGACATTGGACACACAGTTGTAGTTTGACTTTGCTTTGCTTTGATTGTGACTGTGCCCTGTAAGGAAAAAGGAATTCAACTTCTTTTGATTTTAAAGGAGGCCACCATTGAGAGACTTTGAATTTTTAAGGAGACTTTGGAATTTTGGAGAAAAATTGCAATTTTAGAGAAACTTTGGATTTTTTTTAAAAGAGACTGGATATTTTAGGGAGACAACTTTTAAAGTGTCAACATGTATAAAAACTACAGGACTTTAAAAGTTTGTTTTATATTGTCATATTAATATTATATGACATTAGGGAAAATAATAAAAGAAAACTAATTCCTTAATAAATGTTGTGCTTGTGTGTCAATTTGACAAGGAGTCATTGTGCTGACTAGTTTTTATGTCAACTTGACATAAGATAGGGCCATAAGAGAAGAAGAATCTTAGTTGAGAAATACCTGTATAGGTATTTTATGCCAAGTTTATTATTTGTTGACAGAAAGGCTTCTGATACCTTTATACTGCCTTTTATATTCTGCTACCTTACTGTGTATTTATCAGATCTAACAGTTTTCTGGTTGGGCTAATTTTGTTCTAAGAACATGATTGTGATCGTTAATGTAAGCTGTCAACCTGTTAAAATCTAGAAACAGCTGGAAAATGGACTTCTATGCATGCCTGTGGATGGGTATCTGGATGCCTGTGGGGGATCATCATGATTGGTTTGAGTAAGAAAGACCACCCAGTGTAGATGTCACCATTCCCAGGATCTTGGACCTGAACTTCATGAAAATTAGAAAACTAGCTGACTCCCAGAATTCACTGCTCTTATCTTTCTGATTGCACAGACAATGAATATGACCTGCTGCTTAAAACTCCCAGTGCCTTGGCTTCTCTACTGTAGATTGTACCTCAAACTGTGAGTCAAGGAAATACTTTCTTCCTTAAGTCACTTTGGTCGATGTGTTTATCATAACAATAGAAATATAACCAAGAAAAGGGTCGCACCTCCAAATAACTTCTTTCTTTCTACTTGTACTCTTCTCATTCTCTTCTCCTGGATCTCCTCTCTCTGATACCTCAGGTGCTGTATCGAGTAACAGCAGTGAAAGTGGACACACTTGCTTTTTTTCTGATTTAGAAGAAATGTCTTTAGTTTTCTATGCTCATTATAATAGTGGTGTAGTGTTTTTTTTTTTTTTTTGGTAGCCATTATTATATTGAGATTAGACTCTTTTGTTCCTTGATTTTTCAGAACTTCTATAAAGAAGAGCTGTTGAACTTTGTCAATGGTGTTTTTACCCTTTATTAAAATAATCTTGTTATTTCTGTCTTTAAGTGTATATATTGACTGCATTAATTGATTTTCCTACCTAAGGCAAACTTGCATCCCTGGGATGAAAACAACCAGATCATGGTCTATGAACTTCCTCCTCCTCTTATTATTATTATTGTTATTAATTATTATTATCATCATCATTAGTAGTATTATCATTATTATTCAGCACAAACCTCTTTTATTCATGTAAGTTTCTTCTTCTTTTTTTTTTGGTTTTTTTTTTGTTTTTTTCGAGACAGGGTTTCTCTGTGTAGCTTTGCGCCTTTCCTGGAGCTCACTTGGTAGCCCAGGCTGGCCTCAAACTCACAGAGATCCGCCTGGCTCTGCCTCCCGAGTGCTGGGATTAAAGGCGTGCGCCACCAACGCCCGGCCTCATGTAAGTTTCTTTTAAACTAATAATTTCAGTGATTCTTACTCATCTCATACTTTACATAAAAGGATTTTTTTTCTTCAAATAGCTTTTGAGTAAAGATTTTCAACTTCATAAAATAAAAACACTTGTCTTCCCAATTGTATCAATTGGTATGATGACAGGCAGACATACTTCATTTCTGAGTACCTCATGTGATGTTTCAGTATATAACTCACTTTAAAAAAATTCTTTGAACAGTTCATATATGTATAAAATAAAATATGATCATGTATAATAAATACTCCCATTTCCTTCTCCAGTTCCCACCACACCCACCTCCCAATAATTCCTTCCTAACTTCATGCCTTCTTCTTCTTCCTTTTTTGATGACCCAGTAATTCCTACCAGTGCTATCCATTCACATATGGATTTAGGGTCATTCACTGCAACACAATTTTTCCCCCATGTTGCTTACTTTTGATTCATATTGCTGATTTTCTCATACCGATTCCCTTCCCCCTGCAATCTGACTTCCTTCTGTATGTCCTATGTTGAATTCATCTTTAAATTTAGTGGCTGAAGAGTTATGGTTTGGGGGGGTATAAAGTTGTAGTTTTCATATCTCTTATGTTTTGTGATATTATTTGCACATACTTGTTTTGAACACCTCTGACAGCTTTATTTGGGGAGTTTGTATTGAGCAGCCTACTCTTTTTTTTTTTTTTTTGGTTTTTCGAGACAGGGTTTCTCTGTGTAGCTTTGCGCCTTTCCTGGAGCTCACTTGGTAGCCCAGGCTGGCCTTGAACTCACAGAGATCTGCCTGGCTCTGCCTCCCGAGTGCTGGGATTAAAGGCGTGCGCCACCAACGCCCGGCAAGCAGCCTACTCTTGAGATGAGGGGAGGACAGAAACGAGTAGAAACAAGATGAAATAAGTCTAAAGAAATAAAAGAGGAATGGAGTGAATTTTATAGGGAAGAGAGAAATGAGAAATATATTAGAATACAACAAAAGGAAAGGAAAAAATTCCCAGTAAACAGAAAGCCAAAAATCAAATAAATTCAAGATGGGAAATGAAAACTACAAACAACAAAAGTACTACTAAAAGCATAATAGAAAAAAGAGAAAAATGGTGGTAACAAAAAAAAGCAAGAAAGGAGATAATGTGTGAACAAAATTAGATGAATGTATGAGGGGGAATGAAATGAAAAAAAGTTTGTTAAACACAGTTAAGTAAATACAGTCTTATAGGTTCAATTTTTTTTAAAAAAGAAAGAAGATGAAGTTTTTGAGCAGCTTCTTTGTGGTTTTTCAAAAGTTGGAGAAAATGGCCTATATGCAAGAGTGAGGTGACTGGCAACTACTGTCTTTTCTCTGCTTTATGCTAGTGCTGAGTCTATTTTGGGCAGGTGTTTGATGTCAGTCAGAGCTGTTCTTTAAAAGCTTCCTTCTTTGTGTGCTCTCCTTTGCTAGACACAGTTAGCTTTGCCATTCATGAGCTGGGCAGATTCACTCATCTTCCCAGATCATATTCTTTGGGATGGCTAATGTTCTAGCTGGAGATATCTCTCAAGTGTTCTGGGACTGTTAGAAGCAACCATATCATTGAATCTCTGTAAAGGAGTCTCTCTCTCTCTCTCTCTCTCTCTCTCTCTCTCTCTCTCTCTCTCTCTCTCTCTCTCTCTCCTATGTGTATGTTTTATGTGCATGTACGTGTATGTATACATGGACATAGATACAAGTGCGTGGAGACTAGATAGATGTCTTTTCCAATCACTTTCCACCTAATTTTTTGAGATGGTATCCTTTACTGATGCCACTGATTCAGCTGGGATGTCTAGCCAGTGAGCACCAGGGATCTCCTTCTCTAGTGTTCAGATTGTAAGCACTTGTCACTAGCCCTAGCTTTATTTACAAAATTTTAGTTTTAATTAAAATAATATTGCATTGTTTCCCTTTTGTGTTCCTCTACTCCCTGTCAAATACATGCACTCTTTTTTCAATTATTGTTTTACTCTCTCTCTCTCTCTCTCTCTCTCTCTCTCTCTCTCTCTCTCTCTCTCTCTCTCTCGCTGTATGTATGTTATGTGTATGTTATATATTGTATATAATATATGAGAAATATATAAAGACAACATTCCGAGTTCACTGAGTGTTTCTTGAATATATATGCTTTTAGGACTGACCATTTGTATTGGCTAGTTTTATTTTGACGTGGTTCTGGGGATTGAATTAGGGCACTCATATTTACACAATAAGCACTTCACTGACTGAGCTTATACCCCTAGTCTTCAAGACTCCTATGTGCTATCATGTCATTTGGTGTAGGGAACATCAAGTTACTGAGCCTGTGTCTTTTTGTCTAGAACAAAATGATAATAAGGGCAAGCATAGCAAAGCACATGGGGTGTGGACAGGTCAAACTAGGCCAAGACAAAGGCAATGGCTACAGGTGGACAAGTAACCGGGCTAATGGGTAAGGATCAGAAATTCTTTGCATCAAATGTAGTATGTGCCTGTCTACCTTCATTGTCTTTTCAAAATAAAAACATACACCACTGCACTGGCTGCAGGATAGAAAGCTGAGTAAGCAGGACCCTGGACAGTTGGAGGAGGGAAACGGGTCCAGGAACAGACTAGTTGTACTTTCTGCTCAACACAGACCTAACAAAGAGCTCTAGCCAGGGATGCCATTACAACAATGTGGAGATATGATGAGCAAGATCAAGGGCTCTGAGATGTGGGGTGGGTGGTGATAATTTCAGGAATCTCCTAAAATAACAAAAAAATCAGTAGACTCCAGCAGAGTCTGGAGCCTGATGGCCATTATCAATCACCTTATTTACAGAGGTTGGAATAATCCTCACATGTCCTGCAGTCTGTGATAATGGGTTCATGTTTCATACACTCTATTATGACTTCTGTGCATTGGCTTGTCCACCTTTAACATGCTTGCAGCCTGAATCAGTTAGGACTTGAATGTAAAGTGAAACCATTCACTGTTGGATAACCTGTTGGACCACCCACTATATTCTGAGGAATAGTAGGGTTTGTCCCATCACCTCTTTCGAAAGGCCCTGTGCCAAATGACACCGTATCAGGGTCATACCTTTTCTAAAAACTTGGTCTGCTAAACTAGTATTTCATATCAGTATCTGCAAACCTTGACCTTTGCAGCGCAACACTAGCTAAGACTCTGATGTTGACGGGGACTCACCCAGGTATAATGTCCTTAATTCTTCTGGGGATGGAATATTATTCTCATGTAATAAAGGGGATTTAAAGTCTCTATGACTAATAAGTCCCCCTACCTGAAACCTCACCTTTTAAAGACAGTGTCACTAGAAGATACAGCTAGCTGGCGAAGTTCAGAGTGATCACATGGGCATCTTCCACCTTTCCTCAGCCTTACATATTAACCATAAAACATTGCTAATGCCTTGTGAAAGAAATTGTAACAGCAATTCAAGGAGAAATCACTTTACTAAAGCATTAACACCTATTCTCACCCAATTTTTCTCTCACCCCACCTTGTCACCCTAACTCCCTCTCCTTCTCCTCCTGAGCCACATTTGTTTAGACACAAGATAGACACTACACTCTTCCATCTGATATTCATTGACATGTTAGCTGTTATTCTGGCCTGGACTCCTCAGTTACACACTCGTTATAAAGGAAAAACATTGGACAGGCTAGCATGAATCCCATATGAAATGCTCCCTCAGCGAGAAGCTTCCAAACATGAGCAATGTATGTAGGTAGTTTTCAAAATCATATTTTTCCAAGACAAGGTCATTTGTAGAACACTTTATATTTCTTCTTGTTGCACAAAAGGCTTTCACAATATTATTACAGAAAGAGGACAAAATTGAAACAATCTGGTCTACCATTGGATCACAATTCTATTTTTGAAAAAAATCAATGTGAGACATGTTATTTAAAAGTTGGTTAAGCAGTTAGGCTTTCTATAAAAATAACGCAAAAATGATCCTGCAAGTTTAACAATTTAACAGTAGAATTACTTATTTGGTCTGAAGGTAATTTAATAGTTTCCTCATCTCAACCCCGCCCCCCCAAAAAAAACCACTAGATTGAGAAGATATATTGAATTGTGTTTTGCTTTTTTCCTCTGCATGTTCTGAACATTTTATCTCAGACGGTTTTTAATCAAGTGGCTGAGTCCTATTGATTTGCCTGGGTACAAACTGTGGGTCGATGGGAGATGCTTTTCAAGTGCTTGTCTTTGGTCACTCTGAGCTCTGGACTGCAGACACGCACTAATGCATCTGGCTCCCAGTGCTTCCCCACCTCTCCTCCCACCTGGATCCACTCCTCTTCTGTCTCTCATTAGAAAAGAACAGGCTTCTAAGAGATAACAACAAAATATAACAAAATAAACTGTACTAAGATAAAATAAAATAAAATAGAGCCTATCACATCTGACAATGGTGGGAAAAGAGCCCAAGAGAAGGTACAAGAATCATAGACCCAGTCATTCACTTTCTCAGGAGTCCCACACAAACACTAAACATCAGAGCGCCTGGTGCAGACGCACACGGGCCGTGAACACGCACACTTGTCATAACTGATCAGGATAGACATTGCATACGAACTGCACTAAGGATTTTTCCCAGCCCCTCTCCTGTGCTGCCACAGCCCCGGCTCCCCCTGTCTGTGGAGTCTTTCCTCAGAGCCTCCTTGTGGTTGAGGTTTTTGTGGGGCTCTTGCAGACACCTCTGCCACTGTGCCCTCTCTCATAGCACAGAAATACACCCCTGAGTCCTCCACCTGCGCATCTGTGATGATGAGTCCAACGAAACTTTCTGAAGTCTGGAAATTGAGAGAATAACGGCCCTCTGTTGCATTTTCCTTTTTGTAAGACTCCTGGCGAATAAGGAAAACCATTTCCCCACTTGCTGTGTGCTTGTACCAGAATAAGTAGTAAGTACTTTCCCGGGTTTCGTACACACAGTCCAGCGTCACAGTCTTCTTCTCCATCACAGACACTGACGTCTGAGCCTGAGTTACCTTCTGGGCCATGCTGGTTGCTGATGGAAAGAACACAGAGACATCAACCCTTAGCTGTAACAACAATGGGGGCCTGAAGGATGAAGTAGCTTATGAGCCAGAGTTCTGATGATCCCGCCCTTCTGAGTCTCAGCAGAGGACAATGACCTCCACTGCCTATGACCTTGAGGTCACCGGGCCCAGTCCTGTACTGGGGAAAATGCTTACCCAAACAAATGGAGCTGAAGGTTGCTCCCAGCAGGCTAAGAGTCAGCATATTGTTAGATCTTGTCTTGAGTGATATTTTCTATGTTCTGTCTTAACCCAGATCTTAATCTGTCCTTTGTGCTGAAGAGGAACAAGCACAGGTTACTGGTCTATGAGGTGCACCCACTCCAACAGGAAATGCAGTTGTTAGTTATGGGGCAGGTTTAATTGTGCCCTGTCACACCTCCCTGTGTGGGCGTGGCAGAATGCTAGACTGTCTTGAGGATCTGTTGGTCTCACTATAATGCACTGGAAGCCATCAGTAGTAACATGGACTGATTTTCAGATCATTCTTTTTTGAAGGATAATACAGGGTATGTGATTTATTATGAAATCTAATAATACATGGATGACATAGCCGTGTTCCTTTTGGTCTTATGGATGCATCCATAAGATGGAAAAAAATGGTTGACAATTTAACAAGAATGTAAAACTTTGCCTTAGTCTTTCTGCCTACATTTCTAATAAAAGAATTTGGCAAATTTATATGAGAAACATGTTTTTCTTAATGAAAGCTTTGACATCATATCGCCTAAGAAATAAAATCTGTCATATGTGTGCTCCATCAAATAACAAAAGGAAAGAAAACATACACACACACAATCTGTCTTTGTATCTCTGTGTGTTTCATACTTACAAGAACAAATAAAAGTAAATTCACGAAATTTTATTGAATGACAATGACTCTTAAAACCTCCATATCTCATAAAATAAGCACACCAGCCATTTTTCCGTTTCTTCATGCTGCGTAGAATGGTATATTAAAAACTATTTCACTCTAGTAAAGTGGAAGTAGTATATTCTCCTCTAAGATCCGTGACTTCACTAGCCCTGGGCAGTTGACTAAATTTCTAGTATCAGGCACAATTTACTTCCTGTGGAGCAGGTCTTAAGTCCCATTAAATAGCTGTTGGTTACCACCAAGGTTTGAATACAACTATTGCAAGGTATGGATATCTTGCCATGTTGCTTATTGTTGTGGCTCATAGGTCACAGCTGGATAGGACGATTGGTTGCTTCCCTCTCTTGGCAGCTTACATAGCACCTTCTTGTACCATGAATGGCAATCTGTAGGAGGGAGACTCTCAGGTTAGATCCATTCAAATCTTTGGAGTCCTGTGTCCAAAGTGTATGGTGTCTTCACCTGCAGAGACTTACCTTTCATCTCTGAGCGGTAACTAAGAGCAACAGCAATAGCCTGTATTGTTTTGAGAGTCACAGTATTGGGATTTTTGTTAGTCTATGGCTCTTATGGAGAGCAATGTCAGCCCAGCTGTCATAATTTCAATATATATATAATATATATATATATATATTATGAAATATATGTATTCAATGTGTAATGATGCTGTAATAATATATTTTGAATACATTGTCAGCCCAGCTGGCATAATTTCAATATATATATTATATATATTATGAAATATATATTATGAAATATATATATAATGAAATATATATATTATGAAATATATATATATATATATATATATTATGAAATTATGCCAGCTGGGCTGACAATGTATTCAAAATATATTATTACAGCATCATTACACATTGAATACTTTCTGCAGTAATGAAGCCTTTTGCAGAAAAATACAACTGGCACCAAATCATTTATGTGATGTTTAAAATTAAGATCTCTCTCATATATTAAGCAAGAAAAACACTTCCCTCCAAGATCATGCCACTGAACAGAGAGTGAAGGCTGGGGCGATGTGTTTAGAAGCAGTGGGTGGATTTGTAGTTATCAATAGCATAAAGGGACACCTCCCCCTTGTGGTTCCTCTCTGTACTGCAGCATGGTCTTGTAATTTATCCTGGATCTTAAATTGCAGGTCGTAGAGAAGGATAGCACTGTAGTCTGAGTGAGGTTGCAAGAAGGGTACACCAAAGACTTTATGCAGAGTTTCCAAAGGTATCTAAGGTCACAGGGGTGGGCATTACCTTTGTCATTTCTTTGATGTGCTGAGAAGAGGGATTCCTTATGTTTCCCCAGTCCATGAATGTCCCTACCTCCCTTCATGATAATTTCAACATCTTAGAGCTTACTGTGAGCATGGCAAAGCATATTCTGAGATCTCTTCTTAGTATATGGTCGCTGTTTCCCTGGAGTCAGGCCTGAAGTCAGGATGTGCCCCTTGGTCAGATAATTTCCCCCCTGTCTTCTGTCTTGCCTGGACCACCCTATTCATTTTTTTTTTAATTTTTTGAGACAAGGCTTCTCTGTGTAACTCTGGCTGCCCTGGAACTTACTCTGTAGACCAGGCTGGCCTCGAGCTCACAGCGATCTACCTGCCTCTGCCTCCCGAGTGCTGGGGTTAAAGGTGTGTGCCACCACTGCCTGACATCATCCCATTCCTTCTTTAAGAACTAATGTGATCTCCACCTCCTGACCTCCTGATGATAGTGCTTGCTTATCTCTTTAGAGGGAGTTCATGCTCACATCTTCTCCCACCACACCTGTACACATATCACTTCCTGTCCTTACCACGTCATAGAAACATCCTGGTCTCCCTTTCTCAAAAAAAATAAAAATAAAAAAAAGATAAAAACAATAACATTCAAAGTAAGTTGTTAGTTTGGAGGACGATGAAACTAGCAAGTCTATCTGCAGTTATAAGATAGCTATGGACTGGTAGTTAAATAACTGAAAAAGTTACTCAGAGATAGCTACTATTTTTTGTGTTATGATGAACAGTCTCTAGATTTATTTTTTATTTTTATTGTTTCAGAATTTCATACTTGCATAATATGGGTTTTGATAAAATCCAAACTCCTTTTTATTCTCTCCAATTTCCCACTTCCCCCAAACTACTATTCCATCTCAACTTCATGTGCTTTAAAAACAAAACAAACCCCACCGAGTCTACTCAATAGCTACATGGCTATAGGACCTTGTCTTGGAGCATGGATAGCCTGTTAGGAGCCTCATTCCTGAGGAAAACGGACTACTATCCCTTAAAATGTGTTCCTAATTAGTCTGAACAATAAAAACCCAGAATCAAATATTAGGGTGAAAGCTAAAAGATAGAGAAGTAGAGCGGCCAGCTACTGTCACTTCTTACCTCTATCGAAATCTCAGATGGAATGGGCCAGGAACCTGTCTCTATAAATCCTCAGACTGAATGATGGGGGCTCCTGTCTTCACCTGCCTTATATTCCTGTCTCCACTTCCCTAGTGTTAGTATTAAAGGCGTAAGCCTCCCATGTGCTGGGATCAAAGGCATGATCCTCTCTAGTGCTGGGCTTAAAGGCTTGAGTCTCCCAGGTGCTGGGATTAAAGGTATGAGCCACTGCCTGGCACTGTTTCTCTTTTAGACTGGTTCAATCTCATGTAGCCTAGGGTGGCTTTGAAATCCCGATCTTCCTGCTTCCAAGTGCTGGGATTAAAGATGTGTGCCATCACTGTCTGCCCTCTATGGTTAACTAGTGGCTAGTTCTGCCTTCTGATCTCCAGGCAAGCTTTATTTGTCAGAACACAAACAACATAACATACAACAATCTCTCTCCCAGTAGCCATTAATTGTCAGTAGCTCCTCGGGTAAGAGTGAGATTTACAAGGCCCTCCCTGCCATGGGGGGTATTGACCGGTGTGATCTTGGGTGTATAGTCACAGCTGCTGTGAGTTCAAGTGTACGACAACACTGTCACACCTGGAAAACACTGCAGATGTCCAGTCCCTCCGACTCTTACGATCCTTCTGCCTTCTCTTCCAAGATGGTTTCTGATCCTTAGAGACAAGGATTTGATATTATTGTCCCATGTAGACCTGAGCATTCCACAGTCTCTTATTCTCTGTACACTGATCATTTGCATGTCTCTGTATTAATTGCTATCTACTGTAAAAGTAACTTCTCTAATGATAGTTGAGAGATGCATTAATCTGTGGGTATGAAGTTGAGAACTTAGAGGTGGAGTATATGACTATGTCTATTTAGCAGAGAAGGACTATTAGTCTATGACTCAGGGAGCCTAATGAGTATGTTTAGAGCCCACTCTACAGATGGGACTCATGCCTGAAACTGTGAACTGTGTCACTAGGTTTCCTGAGTTTTATTTTTTGCAAATTTTAAATCAATTCAAGAGTTCTTTAATAAATCTTTAGTATACAATGTTATTATTTGACAAAGCCACAAAATGTCATCTCAGGAAAGTATATATTGTACCTTTAACATTATTATATGTCTATTGAATTTCAAGTATACACATATAAATAATAACTTCTCTTTCAGCAGGAAGAAAATAGTGCCATTGTTAATAGTGCAGACAGATTCCTTAGAGTTTGTCCTTTTTCAGGTTGTAATCAAAGTCATATTCATGCTGTTCTGAGAACTTTACCAGCAGAAACACTTACGATGCATGGATTTGTGGAAGGTTGGTCATTATCCCACTTGTCCTTAGTTTGCTGAAAACTATACAATAAAAGCCCCCAAATCATGGAGGATGTTCTTTCCTAAGCTAATCATCCAGATAATTAGGAATATAATTTTATTCAAAAAATGATGGATTGGATTATGTCAGATTAAAAATGTTATGCATAGAAATCAAACAATCTGTAGAGTGAAGAGACAACCTACAGAGCAGGAGAAATTATCTTCCAACTATTCATCTTTCACAGGGGTAATTTGAAAACAACAAAAAAGATGTTATGCAATTAGTAACGAACAAAAGATCTGAGCAGAACAGAGAAGAAACACAAACAACCAAGGAGCAGATGAGGAATGCTCACTGTCGTTAGCCATCGGTGAAACTCAAAAGAAAACCATGATTAGACACCAGATCACTCACCATGTCCAAGACATAAGTGCAGATGAGGATGTATGTAAAGGGATTCTGGAAGGCTGATGGGGGTGTAAAGAAGCCAGACTCTCCTCCCCAGCCCACCCTGCAAAACAATAACCACACAAGTGTCCTGTGTTCTTCTTCCTGGATGTTAAAAAAAAAGTTCACCTGAAAACCTAGAGGACATGGGTGCGGTCCACAAAGAGGGGAGGTGAGATTTGAGCAGTGCATACTGTATGCATGTGTGAGATTATCTCTTTGAACCTTAACAACACATTGATATTCTAGTGAAACAAATGTTACTGGAAAAATTTTTGTGTGGGTTAGTTTTTGTTTGTTTGTTTGTTTTTTAATGTGACACAAACTAGAGTTACCTGGAAAGAGGCATCTTCAATTGAAAAATTGCTTCCATAGATTGGCCTGCAACCAAGTGTGTGGGACCTCTTAAATATTGATTGATGTGGGAGAGCCAAGCACTGTGGGGGTACCACCTCCTGGAAGGATTCCTGGGTTGTGTGTAAATGTGACGAATGAATACTCTCATTAATTTTTAAGAGTGAATGCAGTGATCTAGGCAAGGACAGATTGGTGATCTTGTCACAGCACATAGACTTCCAATCATCTGACTCCATTTGCTCCTTACTAGCCCAGGCTTTCCTCATCTGGGGTGTGCTGCTATTTTCACCCATGTGCTGTCCAAAACTGATTTTACTTCTTACTATTAAAAACACTTGTTCTTCTTACATGTCCCCTCAGAGTAAGTTCAGTATACTCCCTTCCATATAGCACATCAGAATGTGGCTATAGGGACTATGCTTCCCACATGGAGGGGGAACTGATTTTCTTATAGGTTTTCATTTTCCCAGTGAGTAAACCAGGGCCTGAAAAATCACAGAACTCTTAAAGGCAGACTATGATTCAGATGTTTGGTTCTTTCCTCTGAGATTCAGATCTTGGCTTCCCTACTGTGTGGTGGCTCTGATCCCCAGCTGTAAAAGGAAAGGCTTAATTAAAATGCTTGGAGGGCTTCTCAGTCTAATGTCTGATACATGCTCACTGTCCCAGAACTGGAGAGATGTAAGAATGATTTTGACCTCTCAAGGAGCCAACTAGACCTTAGGACAGCACAAGGGACAGATGGGACCTTCCCTCATCCTGAACAAGGATACAGTGCTTATTAAAACCAAAGACAGAAGGCTCCAGTGGCCCAGATTTTACAAGGAGAAATCAGGGAAGTTGCACTGATATTGAACTTAAGGATACATGGCCAGGACATGCAGAGCAAACCCTGGCATTTCAGCATCCTACTGCTCCGTGCCCCAGTCCAAGGAGCTAAAAACAAAGAGAAATGGCACAATTAAACAGGTTGTCTTTTCCAGTTACCAGTAGACACTCATGGGACAACATAAGCACCATTCCACCCACTATCGGGGTCTAGGAAACAGCTCTGAGGGTTTGTGTCAGGGCTGCAGGTGCCTGCTGCACACTGTGCTTCTGTAGCACAGAAGTAAACAGCAGTGTCTGCAGCCTGGGCAGCAGTGATGGACAGGGAACTGGTCTGGGTGGAGGTGTCGAGGGTCGCTCTTAGTCTTCCACTGCGTTTCTCTCTCTCATTTGTACGTATTAAGATTAGCATGGCAGGGCCTCTGCCTGAGTCCTGTTTGTACCACTGTAGAACAGTTGAATAAGTTTTGTAACTGCAGTCCATGATGACATTTTCACCTTCCTGGATGCTCAGAGCCAGAGGATTCTCTTCTCCCTGTTGGCCGTTTACCTCTACATAGAAACACAGGCCAGAGAACAAGAGTCAGTAGTAATATTTCAAATTGCATTTCCAAATGAACACTTCTCATTTATATGGCCTCCGAACTCAGGTCTCCCCATCCCCATCACTACCAGCCCCAACTCACTGGCCAGTTGAAGCCATAGAGTCACCAAAGACACTCCCAGAAATTTGTTCATTCTTCTTCCTTTATTGATGTCATAGGAAACACTGTGCTGTACCCTGAACTGCAGCTTGGTTCATAAGACAGAAGAGTCAGTTCTGGTTGGTGGGTTTATATTTAATCTTTTGTCCTTCAGAGTCTCAGGATTTTGCTTAGCCATTCAGAGACAGGCTTGGTTCACCACATTCCCCCAACCCCAATCTCAAACCCACGCCCGATCCTTCTGACAGAGAGGCACTGCCATCTGGTGGTGGCCACAGCATCCTGCCACTAGATCGTGTTCTGGAATGGAGAGAGTGCAGATTGCAGCAAATGCAAGCCGGCTTTGCTCTGTCTTCTTCCTGCACAGAGTGAGAGGACACACAGATCAATTCCAGTAAGAGGCCAGTGGAGAAGAATGGTGAAGCCCAGCATTTACAGAATACTTCTGAAAGTCCCTGATAAGGTTCCTTAGTAACTACAACTCCTGAAAAGGTACTCGGGAGGCAGAGAGATGGCTCGCTGGGTAAAGCATTTGGCATGCAAATGTAATGGCCTGAGTTCACTCCCCAGAACCCACAGTGAACGGAGAACATCAACCATAGAAGGTTTTCCTCTGACCTCCACACACACCATGACACATATGTGCCTGGATACAGGAGTGTACACACACACACACACACACACACACACACACACACACACACACACACCAATACTAAGTGAAAAACGTAAGTCAAAATGTATCTGTGAGGTTCATAGAAAAAGATCTTTTTTTTTGCTTGAATGATATTGTGTGTAAATAAAGGATTTCATTGGTGTGCAAAAGAAATAGATTCCTTTTAGATTAAGCAGAAAATGAATAAATTAAATTAATAACAGGTTAGACTCAAAAACCACAATAGGGTCTGAGAATCAGGATCAACAGCTGCATAGTCAGGGACAGCACAAAAATCAAGGCACAGACCATTCCTCAGAGGATCTATTGGCTTGTGTCTGAGCTGCAGACTCTAAGTAGTATGTGCAAAGCTGTTCACAAAAGACCTTATGTACAGCTGCTGTCCAGTTCTGCCTTCTTCATCTTCATGAAATTAAAGCCAAGGATATTTGATCACACTGTGACACCCCAAGACTGTTAATAAAGTTAACCTTGAATCAGGGGACAGAGTCACTGACTTGCTGCCTGGAATTAGCCATAGAGATTTTGGAGGACCCAGGATCCCATAGAGAGGCACAGTGAGGATTAAGGAGGAGCTTAGAAAGATTAATGGCTCCTTTTGATCTGGAAAGTGTGGAGAGAGCGAGGGTCAGCTGGTCATTCCTCTGCTGCTTTCTTGTTCTATCAGGTGTTTACCCCAATATCTGACTCTCAAGTTTATTGACAATAGAACAATTTAGATAGGCAGTATATCTGGCATCTAATGCAGGACAGAAAAACACAAGGCAGCTTCTGAAATGGCTGTCTCTACAGCCCTGAGTCACAGCCGCTTGTTGCCATCTCTGTCATCCAGGTCCCCCCCACCCCCTCCCATGCCCTCGACTCCCACCGTGTGGGCTTCTCCTGCCCATCTCCTGCATCTGCTTATTAGGTGGCTCGCTCCCCCTACTCACAGGACACAGGCTTTCCCTGGGTCCACTCCCCAGGCCACCACCATGCAAGCTCAGCTGTCTTGACACCTGCTTGCACCTGCTCAGGTTTCTGCTGCTGCTGCCACCACCGCACAGCCACAGCCCATGCTGCCCCGCACAGCTCCACAGTTGTTACAGTTGCTGCTGCGTACAAACTGAAAAGCCAGCAGATCTAGTGAGACACCTGGTAATTCTTTTTTTTTAAACGTATTTTTTTTTTGCTTTTTAAATTTATTTTTCTATTATCAGCTTGATACAGTGTAAATTCTTATCCTAATTGTGAAATGTTTCATTGAAGCTTGCCCAGTGATTGACTAAAACCAAAACTTATTATAAGCCACAGTCATCCTAGGGTCCCCCCCCCCAGCCCCCCCCCCCCCCCCCCCCCCCCCCCGCTATATAACCTCCATGGTTCTGTGGGTTGCAGTCTGATTGTTCTTTGCTTTATATCTAGAATCCACTTATGAGTGAGTACATACCATGTTTGTCCTTCTGGGTTTGGGTTACCTCACTCAGGATGATATTTTCTAGTTCCATCCATTTGCCTGCAAATTTCATGCTGTCATTGTTTTTCTCTACTGAGTAGTACTCCATTGTGT
This sequence comes from Peromyscus maniculatus bairdii, assembly GCF_049852395.1. Taxonomy (NCBI): domain Eukaryota; kingdom Metazoa; phylum Chordata; class Mammalia; order Rodentia; family Cricetidae; genus Peromyscus; species Peromyscus maniculatus. Next base: position 51,240,333 of record NC_134860.1, on the reverse strand, counting down.
ATATGTACCACATTTTCTAAATCCATTCTTCAGCATCTAGGTTGTTTCCAGGTTCTGGCTATTACAAATAGTGCTGCTATGAACATAGTTGAGCATGTATCTTTGTGGTATGACTAAGCATTCCTTGGGTATATGCCCAAGAGTGATAATTAGGCTTTATTTAAAAAAAATCTTTTCCACTTTAAGAATGGGGAATATTATTACACTGCAAGGAGTTGGTACTCTGTGTAGTTTCTACAATGATGGCTTGAGAATGGGAAAAATAAATGAAGGGATAACTAACTTACCTAGGATTGACATAATGTCAATTATAATTATTATCAGTTTGGTAATTCATATTTTACCCTTAAAAAGTGGCTTGATAACTGCCAAATATGAAAAATTGACTGATAAGATGTAATCCTCAGAAAAACTTACTATTGATAAGATACAAGCCTTTAAAAGACATACTAATAAAACTAAGAAAAGTATTAAGGCACAAACAGAGGAACAGAACCAACTGCTTCATTATATGATGAAAATGAAGGGGAAATGGCCCAAGGTTATTAGAAAAACAACCTTAGTTTATCCAGTTACCATACAAGAACAACTACCAGATGATAGGTACCCACAAGGCAATGCAGAAGTTAACTGGAATTCTGTAGAAATGTTATATTTGACAAGATTTAAGGAAGCAGTAGTTTCATATGCATTTACCTTACATGAAGCAGATATTAAAGTCATGGGCAACTCAGAACAGAATTATTCCCCAAGACTGGAAAGGTTTAGCTAAAGCAATATTGGAAGCTGGTACTATGTAGAACACGGTGAAAAGAGGAAGCTAGGATCATAGAACAATGAAACAAGGCTATAGGAATTGATATTTTCCAAGACCAGTTTTTTTTTAGGTTTGAAGCCAGTATGCTGATTTGCAAAGACAGTTTGAATTGATTTGATGATCACACCTTGGCCCTATGTTATCTAGCAGCTTTGAATGCTTGGGACAAGGTTGAAGAATCAGAAAAGAGTACTGAGTCATTTATTAAAATTATACAAGGCCAAAAAAGAAGCCCTCACTGATTTTTTTTGCAAAGATTGACTTCAACTGTAAATATTATAATATCATATCCAGAAGTTAGGTAAATATTAATTAGATCTTTGGCTTTTGAAGATGCCAATTTAGAATGCAAAAGGGTGATTAGGCATTTACAGGCAAGATCAGCACCCATAGATGAATGAACCCAAAATACAGCTGATATTGGATTTCACACTTATGATACTACTTTGATATGATAAGTGATTTCTTTTTTTTTTTTTTTTTTTGGTTTTTTCGAGACAGGGTTTCTCTGTGTAGCTTTGCGCCTTTCCTGGGACTCAGTTGGTAGTCCAGGCTGGCCTCGAACTCACAGAGATCCGCCTGCCTCTGCCTCCCGAGTGCTGGGATTAAAGGCGTGCGCCACCACCGCCCGGCTAGATAAGTGATTTCTTAAAAAATTAAGAAAAATCAAAATTTCAGATCTTTTAATTATGATAAACAAGGTCATCTAAAAAGAGATGATGGACATCAAAGAACTTCCATATGGAGTTAGCTTTCAATGTGGCAAAGTTAGCTACTGAGCAAGAAACTGCCCTTGCTTCAACTGCTGACATTATGCTCTCCAAATTGGATAATCAGGACACAAAAGAAGGCAACTGCTAGCCGGGCGTTGGTGGCGCACGCCTTTAATCCCAGCACTCGGGAGGCAGAGCCAGGTGGATCTCTGTGAGTTCGAGGCCAGCCTGGGCTACCAAGTGAGCTCCAGGAAAGGCGCAAAGCTATACAGAGAAACCCTGTCTCGAAAAACCAAAAAAAAAAAAAAAAAAAAAAAGAAGAAGGCAACTGCTGAACTTTGCCAAGACAAAGTAGGACAGTCCTTCAAAATTCCTGCTTTGCAGAAAATCTGTCAGATATTCTAGGCCTGTAACTGAAGATGGATGCCCCAATGTTTCAGAGGAACCTTGGGTGACTGTCCAGACAGTCAGCTGCTTCTGGAGCTTTTTGGAAGTTGTTTGCTCTGTACTTCCTATTTGCTCAGGTAATATTAAATCCTTCTTGGGTCTCTGATGGGGATTGAAAACTAAATAGTTATACTGTTTTCTTTGTTACTGAATTTAGAAAAGAAACTTAAAAAAGAGATGTAAAGTGTATAAGGTTGAGAAACATAAAAGCTTAAGTTGTTTATCTAAGAAAATATTTTGAGGTCTAAAATGATATTTTAGGCTGGCAATACAAGTTATGATAAATGTAGTTTAGGTGTAAAATTTTGCATTCATCAAAAAAGGATGTATAATAGATTATTTTCTCTGAATTGGCTAAATACAAATGGACTGGATATTGTGAATATAATTCTTACTTACTCTTCTTACTTACTTCTTAATTGCTCTTACTGTATACAGTTTTACTGTGTTAGAGTTAAATCCTTTCCCTTTTATTTAGACAATACCAGATAATTGTTCTTATTGTTTATAGTTTTACTGTGTTAGAGTCAAAACCTTGCATTTTTATTTAGACACAAAGCGGTAGATGTTGCAAGATAGTTGATAACACTGTGGCACTCTGGGACTGTGTTAATAAAGCCAGGAATATGGATAGAGAAGATACATTGGATGGAGGAGGGAGGGGCTTGAATTTTTCATGCTTTTTTTTTTTTTTGATCTGGGAATTGTGGAGAGAAGGCTAGCTGGTCACTCCACTGCCATTTCTTTGATCTATCAGGTTTCTACACTTATATTTGACCTCCGAGTTTTTGTTGATAATAGAACAATTAGATTAAATGCTTCAGACATGATGTTTTATTAAAGCAACGGCAAAGTAGCTAATACACTGGCAAATATTTGTCAATCTCAACTTCAGTCTTCTGTACCATAGTCATGCTTCTCTGTCCAGTATCTGCCCAGTTACTGCTTATTCTCCGTGCATGCCAGCATAGCCTGTGTTTGCATTACCATGGCCTGAATGTCTCCCTTTCAGTGTCCCTGCATGTGGAAATTTTACTAGTATCTAGAGCTGTTGTGTGGCAGGCAAGAGCAGTATGTTTCCACTGGGTGGATTGGCTGTTCTTAATTCTCAACTTAGTTAACTTCGATTTTCTTTAGCTTATTCATGAGTAGGCTCTATTGTGCCTTTACCTTAATTCTTTTTCATCCGATCACATAGACACAGCTTTTAATCTGGTATCTTATCTAGAAGTCCTATGGTAACTTGATCTGGCAAGAGACTTCACAGAATTTCCTCCCCAGTGTTGCTCTGTTTCAAAGTTGATCATTAAAGAAACTATATTAATTGAAAGACCGGCGTGGTAGAGCATTTACTTTTTATATTGCTCTATCTATTCAGGCCCTAGACACTGGGATGGCTCATATCTGTTTGTGATCTGCCAGCTCAGTTTCTTGTTGACTCCCTACTCCTCATTTCCTGCAGCTTTTCTTTGTTTCGGGTTAAGTATGTGTGTAGCATGTTGGCAAATGATGTTGCTCCTTCTGAAGTTATTCCAAAAAATGATACTCAGGAGGGAGTGTTGTATGACACTATTCCTGGTGAGATATGGACAAAATGGAGAACATCCATTCACTCCAGATAGAGAACTAACAACAAAGTAAAGGATGGATATCACCAGAGGCCAAAGAGATGAGCCAAAATTTTTGTTATTTACAGGAATATTAGAGAGGTTACTTACAGGAGCAGAAGTAACAGAAAAACAGATGCATCACCAAAGCCCATGCCAGTGTGGGTGACAGCTCATAAAGGCTGGATGTCTAGAGTGCACTATACAATCTACAGGTAATTCAATAGTCAAGAGAGTGCACTTTTCAGGTAGTTACATTGGTCTAGGCCTCTTTCCAAGCAATTCAACTGGTCTCTACTTTGTTTAGGCAGTTCAGCTTATCCAAGAGTGTATCTTAGCCCTTGTTACTGCTTATAGCTGTTTATGGATGGAGAAGTCTAGTGAATATAGTGAAGTTTTGGGGCCTTCCTCAAACTTTTGAGTAACTTACTTTCTGAGCATGAGAAGCTTCCCTTGGGATAGAATGTTTCATGCGCATTAAGGAATCCAGTTGTTTTACCTACCCTCTAACATTCTTCCTTAAAATATACTATTATTTTAATTTCCTTTTAACAACCTATCTTTTAAATCTATGCTTACCTACAGTATGGAAGGTTAACTTTTTGAGGAAACTGCTATCCAACAGGCAAACTTGTTTTTCTAGGTTCCCGGTAGTCTTTTGGGTCTAACTATATCTTTACAAGTCTATGTGCATCCCAGGGCTGCTCTCATGGAACCATCCTTCCCAACTGTCAGTCTAGCTGGCTGTCAGTAACACAGAGTCAGTACCAGATGTAAAGACAAAGATTGCAAGGACTCCCCAGAGACCTCAAGTAATTTCGTGGGGTGGATTGCTTATAATTTATCTTTGACTACTTCTTCTCTGGGTGTAACTTTCATAAAGGAAATACATTTTTCGCTAGTCCAGATACCTAGACCTACATGTAAACTGCTATCATCTTTAAGATAAACTGACAGTTTAAGTCATGATAGTTGTAAGATTTTGACTGTAGAAAATATTTTTCATATATTTTATGACTTGGTTTTTCTTATTTAAAGATTTCAAGACAATGTATTAGAAGAAAAGTTGCTCATAATAACTGTTACCAAGTTTTATAGAAGGGTGTTTTACTTAGAAACACACTTCTGATGTGGAGAGCACATGAAGCAGCCATGGCTGGGACTCTCTTATCTGGGTGTGCAGGTGTGCTTCCCAGCAGGGCTCCCCCAGAGGGGCTGTGCTTAAGGAGCTCCCATATTTGTTCAGCTTGTGCTGTCATTTCAATCACCGTGAGCTGGTTCCCCTAGAGCACAGAAATAGTTCATTGAATCTTCCACCTGGGAGGCTGAAATGATGAGGCTGATGGACTTGGCTGACTTCTGGAAGATGACAGAATAGCGGCCACTGCTTTCATTGTGATGAGAAGATGAAATCTGACGAATAAGGAAAATCATGTCTCCACTGGGAGGTTGTTTGTACCAATAAACTTGGTAAAAGCTCATACTTGTCTCGTATGAACAGTCCATGGTGACCTGTTCCCCCTCCTGCTTGGTTATAGCTGGTTGTATTTGAGTTGCTTTTTGGGCTACAGAGGATCCTGTGGGACAATTAGAGAGCAGAGCTGAAATTGTAAGGTTTAGAATAAAACACTGTAGGAATTAGATTAAGACCCAAAGATCCATTCTGCTTGCTTTATCCAATCCCTGGTCCCCCTCAGGTTTATGCAAAGCACCATATGCCTGGAGCAGTACTTTCTACTTAGAATCATAAGCTATAAGTAAAACATCCATACCAGAGAAGGTCAAGGCCACCAACACACAGAGCAGGTTTCGGGGAAGCAAGTGACACATGTCCCTATGTATGAGTGTGTCTGCTCTGCTCAACTCAGCATTCGATGACTGAGTGCCTGGCAGTGTGCATGTGTGCTGCTTACATCCTTACATTGCACCCCAGCCAGGAAATGGGGGTTTGTGTAGTCATAGGCCACAAGTCCCACATACAGAGAGAAAACGTGTAGCTTACCTCAGACTTCTATTTGTTTCCTTGCCTTTCTTCATAATTAAAAGAAGCAGAGCTTAAAGGGAGCATGAGAAAAATCTACCCATGCTGAGCAGAGATGCTGAACAGAAATATTTATTGATTGTTAACATATATTTATTTTTCTCCATTCAGAATCTAATATAATTTTATTTTAAAAAACCTCACAGGTGTTTGTATTTTTTGTGAAAACATTGTAATTGAAAAGGATTTTAGCACTTTTTTTCCTTCCTTACAGAGTACTAGGGCCTATTTAAATTCTGAAATTAACAAAGTTACTTCTAAATCTCAGGATTAAAGGCCTGAAATTCAGAATTTCAGAAGTTATTCATTTATTTATGTTTTGTGAAGTTATAACAGGAATAAATATTAGTTATTAGGAGTAGGGGAGATGTTTCAGGGTGTAAATTGCTTGCTGTACAACATGAGTTTCTACATTTCAATTTAGGCATTGTAGGGTGTACCTGTAATCCCAGCATTGGGAAGCAAATACAGAAAGGCTTGGACTCACTAGCTTGTCAATTTAGTCTGATCAATGAGTTGTAGAACCAACTTGGGCTCTATGGCTGCTTCCTAGGGACTCCCATCTCCTCCTAGTCTCTCTTCCTCACTTTGAGACTAGCCAAATCCGAGCCCATTGCCTAGGCACTCAAGCCAAAGCCTATGACCCAGAGGCCCTAATCCCTGTCACCTGATTTATTGAGATCTTCTGGTTGCCTTATATGGCTTTGAGACACAAGACTTGTTCACCCTGCCAGAAGATACTTGTCCCAAAAACTTAGACTAAGCTGTTGGAGGCACATAGTAGAAGGACCTAGTGGAATGCCACTGACAAGCAGGAGATGCCTGTATCCCTTAAATATCAGACAAACTGAAGACACCATCAGCTCAACACCACTATGAATTAGCCCCCTCCTGAACACTGTAAATACTTATGCTAAAAGAACAAAAAGAAAAGAAAAATTCAACCAACAAACTAACTCCAGATGCATAAATACCAATGCAGAAATAAAAATGTGAGAATACCAACTAATGTATCTCCTTCCAAACCAACAAATCCTATAATAATAACACTTACTAAAAATGTCATGAGCGAATTTCCAGACAATGAGTCCAAAAGAATGATTATAGCTATGATCAAAAACTCAAAGAAGATAAAGAGATGAATTCAAAATAGTTTTTGAATTGTTAAAGAAAATCCGCACGGAAAGTGATTCTGGATATGTGAAAAAAAACTGAATAAGTCACTTAAAACTTTCAGTAGAGCTGGGCAGCAGTGACGCATGCCTTTAATCCCAGCACTCGAGAGGAAGAGCCAGGCAGATCTCTGTGAGTTTGAGGCCAGCCTGGTCTACAGAGCAAGATCCAGGACAGGCACCAAAACTACACGGAGAAACCCTGTCTCAAAAAACCAAAAGAAAACAAAAACAAAAACAAAAACAAATTTCAGTAGAAAGCTGCACCAACACATTGGATCATTAAAACAAAAAGCAAGGGATGGAAGACAAAGAAGAAAAATTGAGTCACTCAATTAAGAACAATAAAAAAAATTAAAACTAAACAGAAGAATGTTGGAGCACCATGAGCTGTTTTCCTGACTCTCATCTCGTTGAAGATAAAACGTAACCAACAGTCCTGGCTTCCCTGCAGAGACAAACCAGAAATCTTCACCCACACCTTCCTTCTTCTCACCCCAAACCACTGGGGCTTCAATCAGTCAAAGATCGGCTCAGACAAATGACATCAAAACAGGCTTGTGAGGTTGAAGTCTCCAGTAGGTTTGTGGAGAGGCAATGGCCCAGCAAAGGCAGATGGTGATGACAACACTGTGGGAATCTTAGCAGAAGTCTGGGGAAGGAGAAGCATGAGAGTGAGCATCACCTGTGTCCAGATGTTCAGTGATGTTATTCCTTGCCATGGGAGCATGCCCATGCTTGATGCTATTCTGCAGTTGTTGTTATAGCTTTTAGGATAACAAATGATCTTCACCTACAATACTGTGAATATGTGAACATTATCCAAAATAAACATTTCATTCTTCAGACACTGAGGGAATGAAGACTCTCTTTGACTATATGCTGAAAATGCACCGGGTGAAGGAATTTATGCCAAACCCCAAATCACAAAAGAAGACTTTTGCTTGACTACTGCACGAAGACACCCAAAAGGGTGATAATTGGGTTATTCTAAATCCACTTGACCTCACAAGACTCTGGTTCCTTTATAAAATTTCCAACCTCACATCCCTTTATAAAGCTGACTCCCGCTGTGGTGTCCAGAGCTTTCCAGTTCTCCCTTCTTCATTCTGGTTAATGCCTCTGCTCTCATACCCACTCCAACCCTGACATGGTATTCTAGTTTATTCTTGTACATTTGTGTTCAGTGTTGTGTACTCTTTTCAGATACAAGTGTTTTCAGGTAAAACTTCAAAATTGTTGGAATACACAAACTGCTAAGAGCCAATTGACTTTTGAAAAACTTTTTTTTTTGCATTTTGAAAACCTTGTGGTTGTGGAAGAGAGTTTGGAGGCTGTACTTTAAATTAAATGTCTTCTACATTCTTTTGCTTTGATTTTAGAAACAGTTTCACTACTAGGTTTTTAGAAACATTTTCACTATCAATTGCTAGCATGCAATTCACAAGCTCAAGCAATTCTTCTGCTTTAGACTCTAGGTAGGTGGGGATACCAGAGCCTCCAACTATGAGGTATGAACATATACCTTAATTAATAAAACACTTTCCATGGAATTCTCTTGGCATTTTTGTGGCATCATGGAAGTGTTAGGAAATAGGAGGCCCCTCCCCCATTTTGTGTACTGCTGGGGACCATAAAATCTGCAGTTGCTTCTATTAACTATAAAACTCTTAGACATTCAAGATGGCTCAGTGGACAAAAACATCTGTGACCAAGCCTGATGACCCATGTTAAATGTCCAGGACTAACAAGGTGTAAAGAGAGAGCTGACTCCAGCAAATTGTTCTGTACCTCCACTCATGATGTGGTACACATACCTGTGTATACACACACACTTTCTCTCTCTCTCTCACACACACACCTCTCACACACACATACACAAAACATGCAAAATACACAATTCTAAAATTATAGTTTAAGACCATCTTTAAAAATTATCACATAATTGTAGCCCACCGTCTCCAAGTAAACACACAGGGTTTATATTAATTAAAACTGCTCAGCCATTAGGTCATGTTTACTACTGACTAGCTCTTACACTTAAACTCAGCCCATTTCTGCTAATCTATATGTCGCCACATTTTCCGTGGCTTTACCTGTGTGCCATTACATGCTGCTCTCTGGATGGCAGGCTGGCATCTCCTGACTCAGCCTTCCTCTTCCCAGAATTCTCCTTCTCTGCTTATCCTGCCTATACTTCCTGCCTGGCTACTGGCCAGTCAGCATTTTATTAAAGCAGTGTACAAAAGCACTATGCCACAGCACATAATTCTCACATTTAAAAACAAAGAAAACAGTATAACAGACACATTTGCACCTAAAAATAACACTGAGCAGATGATAAATTACACTTTGTCTCCTGAAGATCTCTCCCTCTCCTTCTCTCATGCCATGAAGTACATCTCATTCTGAGGCAGGCTTTTTTTTTTCATTCAACAGAGATTGAGGACTTTGCTCCACCTGCTGGTGGTCATCTCTGTCTGTTGTCTACTCACTCCTGTGAGAGAAAGAATAAATATCATTAAGTCCCAGGGTTCCTCTGTGTATCCCTGGCTGTCCTGGAACTTACTCTGTAGACCAGGCTGGCCTTGAACTCATGGAGACCCACCTGCCTGTCTCCCAAGTGTTGGGATTAGAGGCATGTTCCACCCTGGCACAAATACTTTTTTTTTTTTTTTTTTTTTTTTTTTTTTTTTTTTTTTAGAAAGGGTTTCTCTGTGTAGTTTTGGTACCTGTCCTGGATCTTGCTCTGTAGACCAGGCCGGTCTCGAACTCACAGAGATCCAATTGGCTCTGCCTCCCGAGTGCTGAGATTAAAGGTGTGTGCCGCCACCACCTAGCAAATGCAATTTTTGAATTAGGAAAATCACGAAGGCTTTACTCTGCCCCCTTAGAGACACTTGTTTTGAGTTCAGAATGATGATACCTTAAGACATTCTCTCTCTCTCTCTCTCTCTCTCTCTCTCTCTCTCTCTCTCTCTCTCTCTCTCTCAGTCTTAGTTAAGTTGGATCATGTTAAATTCAGGAGTTCAGGCAGAACATTCTAGGTGTGGATGGAACCAGAACCATCTCAGTAAGTAGAAGGAAGCAACTGTGGATGTCTAATGTGGATGGAAAGGCAGGTTTTATGCCGTTAGGTTATTCGCAAGGAGCTAGCTGTTTTGAATCTTCTCGAAAGCTGCAGGCCCGAAAGCTGGATGGCATCCTGGGGCATCCTGATGGAGGTGTCACCAGCCCAGAGTGGAAGAGGAGTTTTTTAAAACTCACATACTTGACATTCCTGAGTGTGCGTGAGAGACTGGATGTGTTCGTTATGAGGCTTTTGCTCTGTTGCGTAAGTTATGGCTGTTGCAGAGGCTGTGTGTTTCTAGAGAAAGGTAGTTTTCCTTTCAAACGTCTGAAAAAGATTTCATTTGAACCAGTATCTTTTCATTCGACACTCTTCCTGATTTTAAACTTAGAAAGTATTTGACACACACCAAAAGACAAAAAAAAAAAAAAAAGTTTTAAAATTATCTTCGACCTTTGTCCCACTCCATTTGTGCTTTGTGACTTCTTCATTTAACAATAAATTATCTATCCCCCCCCACCCCAAAAAAGTCCCCGGGTGTGTACTTCTTGCTTAAAGTTTCCCTGCTTATGATTTTGTCTGGTGCCCCTATTCTCTCGTTCCTTCAATCAGATATGATGGGGATTATCCCCACAGGCTAGGCAAAGGCCTCGGGCTGACAATGCTGCTGCTGGGCTCTTACCTAGTCCTCCAGGAGCTGAAGCTCAGTAAGAACTGGGTAGTTTCCTTCCCACAGATAGAACTCCTACTCTGACTTCACACTCCAGTTCTTTCAACAGGCTCCAACCTTTCCCAGGTATTTTGGACTGAAAATTTTTCTGACATAATGAGCATTGCCCCATTTAAGAAATCCTTTTCCTTTGAAAGAATCATTACGTACTTCAGGTGGAAATATGTATTAATAGGCACACAATGTCCTCTTAATACATTATTTATTAATATGTATGACCAGCAGCAGGTGGCCAAGTTAGGCTAAGTTAAGTTAGAGTTAACTTAGCCTAGCTTGGCTAAGTTAGAGAGATGACCACCAGCAGGTGGAGCAAAGTCCTCAATCTCTGTTGAATGAAAAAAGCCTGCATCAGAATGAGATGTACTTCATGGCATGAGAGAAGGAGAGGGAGAGATCTTCAGGAGACAAAATGTAATTTATGACAATATGAGGTTCATCAAGGTATAAATAATTACATGCATACATGTATATACATAAACAAATAACACTAAGTAGAACTACTAATGATCTGGCTTTACCACTTGTGGGCATTTATCCAAAGAAGCTGAGGTCACCATACAAAAGGGATACCTGTATATGCATGTTTATTACAGCACTATTCATGGATACTAAAATCTAGAACCACCCTGGTACAACCTGTCAATTGATGAAGAAAATACTGTAGATAAAACACAGTCATAAAGATGAATGGAATCATGACATTTGTAGGGAAATGAATGGAATTAGGGATAAGATGTTAAGCAAAATAAGTCAGACATATATCATGTTTTAAAAAAGAGAAATACATAAAGGTTATCAGGAAATAGAATTAAGGCATTTAGGGAAGGAGAGTGAGACCAGGCATAGGAGAGAGAGGAGAGGACAAGAGGGTGAAGGCAGGATGACTATATCTAAATAACCATAAATACGTTCATTGAAATGTCACAGCAAAAACCTCCCACTAATTTGTACATTTCATGTGTGCTGATAATTATGATAAGTATATGATTACAGAAAGGATCAATTTAAAAAATTTCTCTGCTAATCTCATTCTATTCTTACCCCATCATTGGAAAGTGGTCAAGAATGGAGTCTCATGAAGAGAATTCTGAGTGTGTGTGAGAAAACTCCAAGAAAACAATACAAAAGTCTTGTGACCCCAGCTTCTTCAAAAACACAGAATTTTTCTTGGAATGTGCTTTTGTGCCCCTTCCGGGTGTAGCACATTCCAAGAATGTTCCCAAGAATGAGTTGACTTCAGGTTATTTATTATGACTTGCTATTGTTATTTGTTTATATGTGTCTATGGAGAAACATGTTTTAGCTACATGCAGCTTGCCCTTGTGTTATGTACAGCTTAAACTCCTCATGAAAACCTTACCAATGTGATTTTTCTTAACTTAGCCTAACTTGACCTAACTTAGCAAAGTATAAATTATCTGATGCTCTGAATAAAGTTGGCTATTGCATGAGACTTTGGTCTGCCTCATTTTTAGGCTCCACTCTCCCAGGTTCCACTACCTCTAGAGTGATAAATACCCCATTTCATCAATCCTGTTCTATTTACATAAGACAGTTGGGCATGTCAAAATAAACCATCTTATTTTATAGTCAGAGAATAGAAAGAATTCTCTGAAGACACAATATTAGCAAGAATAGGTTTATTTGGCTTTATTGCAAATATTAACAAGATTTATTAAGGATGTACAATGAAGATCATATCCCATTACCAGCCAAACTCATGGATCAGAACACAGACAACATGTGGCTCCTTTGTCTTCAGGGAACTTCAATTTCATGTGTGTCCATATTTTGTATAATCTTACAAAAAGATATAAGGCAATTAAATTGATGTCAATTTCATTACATTTTTATAAAATAAAGATCAGATTAATGAAATGTATCTAAGAATCTGCCTGTGGGAAATAAATTACAAAGTACTGGAATGATTTACTCTGGAGGATCTTTGATCTTCAAATGACTAAGAGAGGGGGGCAAACGTCTTGCAGCTTGCACTGGATACAAGGCTAGTTCCTTCCAGTAAAATAGCATTTTCAGCTATTCTCAGCCCCAGCTTGAATAAACATTTATTATTTTCTTGGTATATACTATTACAGGTAAAACAAAAAGTATGAAAAGTTGGTTTGGCTTGACATATTGATGACAGCAAGACATAGAAACAGCAGCTCCAGAAGTAAAGATCCTCTGTGTTATAGATAACAGTAGTTAAAAGTACATAAGGTATGTGCATAACACTCAGAGGGCTTATTTGATATGTGAAGTCATCTCAAGTCCAACCAAAGAAAAATACCACTACTGTCCAACACCAGGCAATGGTTCACATTCCTCAAAATCTCCAAGCATGGACTGGGGTTGTAGCTCAGTCAATAGAGTGTATGCATGAGGCCCTGGGTTTGTTTCTACTACCATATAAACTGGTCATGGTGCACAAACCTGTAAGATAAAGGCAGGAGAATCAGGAATCCAAAATTATCCCAGTTATGTAACAAGACTAAGGTCAGCCTGGGATACAAGAGACCCTATCTCAAAAAACAGACAAAGAAACAAATGATAAAATATAAACAGGTTATACTCTAGGGGTTTTATAATTACTCTTTACATGTTGATGTCTTTTCTTTTTCATTTACTCCAACATACACTATATCTACCATCTGTGGGAGATACATTCCATGATGTCAATTGAATGCCTCAAATCACAAATACCACTGAACCCCACACAAACTACATTCTATCTTGTACATATATAGCATGTAAGTAAGTTTTCACTGCTTCAACTGAAGGAAGCACATGTGGCTTTTTTTTTTGCATGTCTAAATTGCAGCACCACATACCATTTCTTGAACAGTCATTTTGATAACTACTTAGTGTTAAACGTCAGGTGGCATGAGCAGCAAAGAAATGCTGGACAGAGATGACTTATGGCACAAGAGGGATGCAGCAGAGTGGCAGGGGAGTTTGTCATACTACTCAGGAGAGCGAGCAATTAAAAATCAATGAGTTGTTTATTTCTGATTTTTTCATTTAAATTTTAAGACCACTGCTGAGGGGCCCAAAACCTATAGAAAGTTAATGGATGAAGAAGATTTTCTATGTGTGTAACAAGTGTCTAACTGCTTACTCCATAAACAGTGCTTGAGTATCTTTTATGAAAAGAACAGTTGCAACCTTCAACTTACACCCAGTACTCAAGAAGAGAAAAATAAAGATATTATTGACACCTGTGTGTCCAAATAAGATGACAAAGGAAAGGATTTGATACTGCTTTCTGATCCATGCAGAGATGCTCTGATGGAGGAGATGTTTGAGCTGACTTCAAACCATGAGTAGCTTTCCTAGTGCAGAGGATGCCTATGATAATTTTAGGCACAGTTTATGTCAGTGTGGCTGGAAAGTATACCAAATGTGGGTGACAAGATTAAAAATGTACATTAGAGATGTTAATATGGCCCTGGGCTTGAAGGAGAGCATGGGTCTTCAATGTGTTCATGTCCAGTGTCCTACTTATCAACTCTATGAGATGGGATAAACAGATACAATACAGGACTTTATCTCTAATTAATCCTAAGCAATGTGGGTGATAATAACTTATTTTTAGTAATAATATCTTGCTTACCGATGCATATGTGAAAGACAGACTTCATCTGCTCTGATACAGCATTGCCCCTCTGTGGCCAAGTGTGGAGGTCTTCACTCAACAGTTTCCTGAGCTTCCTAAAGGTTTCTGTGCAGAAATCCCTGCATCAATGATTCTTCCTGTGGCACCAATATTCCTTCCTATGGAAAAGGTCCTGTCCTTGTTGAGGGCAGCTACAGCACACTTTCTATCCTGTACTGAGGTATGTCTTGGTGGATCTGAAGTTTTGCTTAGAACGCTGGACACACCTGGCAAGAATGATGTCTCTGCAATGTGACACACATAGCACACATGCCCTGAGGTCTTTTGCAAGCACACAGTGGATGCTCAGGCATTATCAGTGCCTAAGCTCCATTTCCTCCCATGTTAAACTCAAGTCAGCATAAGCTCATCACATTGACAAGAACATGTTCCTATACAGACTTTAAACTGGAAAATTGTGTGACACCCTTCACAGCACTGGATACAGTCATATTTTTGTAGAAAGTGGAAATAGAAAATGGCTAGAACTGATAGGAGTCATATTTTTGTTGACCCCTGATATTGAGTGCCTTTCCATGTAGTTCCGTAAGTCATATTCATTTGCTAAAACAATTTGTCCATTTTCAGATTGGGTCCTTCTTTTTTGTTCCTTGAATTAGAGCTTTGTGCACAGTCTATCTAAAGTTCTTTGAACAACATATTTTGAGTACTCTCTCCTGGTGTCTTGTCATTTGTTTTCTTAAAGACCTCTGCTTAGGAAATTTCAAAGCAATGCTGACTAAAGTTAAAGAAAGAACAGTAAACAGAAAGATAACTCACAATAATAAACTAGAATGTCCAATATCTTTTATTTTAATTTCCCCTGAGGTCTACTAAAATTCAATAAATATCAATAAAATTTCCCATATACTGTTATTTTTTTTGAGAAAATAATAGACTAGAGACTTCTGGATAAGAAGGTAGACTAGAGGATGGGTTTGTGTGAGCTATAAAATTAAATCAGATCAAGAAAAATATGGAATTTATCTCAAAGACTAAATCAGAGGAAGAGCTTAAGAATGCTGCAAGGAAGTAAAAGATTCCTGAAAAGGGGAAGGAAGAAGAAGGAAAAGAAGAAAGAGGAGGAGAAGAAGAAGGAAGAGGAGGAGAAGGAGGAGGAGAAGAAGAGGAGGAGGAGGAGGAGGAGGAGGAGGAGGAGGAGGAGGAGGAGGGAGAGAGAGAGATCTTTCTTTAAAAAAATTAAGTAAAAATTATTTTCATACAATATATTTAGATCTACCAATACCTATACTCTCAAAAAAGAACCTCCATCCCTCAGCAGACATCAATAGCCAGTAACTCCTCAATAAGGGGTGGAGCCTGGTAATTTTCCCCACTTATGCATAAATTTTGGTTGGCTTAGTCTTGTATAGGTAGGCGTTTTGCAGACAACTGCTGTAAGTTCATGAATGTGGCAGCCATGTCATGCCCAGAAGACAGCACTCCTCTCCATATTTTGACACATACATTCTCTCTGCCTCTTCTTCCTCAATGTCCCTTGGGCATTGGTAGAGATGTCCCCTAGGGCTGAGCACTCAGTATTTCATTCTCAGTACTTTGACCAGTTTTATGTCTGCATTGACCACTGCCCACTGCCAAGATGTCAGCCCAGGACTGCAGACATAAACACACATATTTAGAAGGCAATCTGACAATAAAATTTAGCAAAATAACAATGGGAGATTTTACTCTAGGGCCCATAACCTCCCAAGCCTTGAGATTCATGTTTTTAAATGTTCATTTATTTTTATTCTTATGTGTATGGGTGTTTTGCCTACATGTATATCTCTGCACCACATATATTCAGTGTCCACGGAGGCCAGAGAGGGGTGTTAGATTCCCTAAAACTGGAGGTACAGTGATATTAGCTGCCACGTAGGTGCTGGGAAGTGAACCTGGTCCTCTGGGAGAGCAGCCAGTGCTCTTGATCATTAAGCTGTCTCTCTAGCCCCACAATAGGCTTTTGGTGAGGATTACAGTACCAAGTATGACAGTCTCACCTGTGGAGCAGGCCTCAAATCCAGAAGAAAAGTGGCACATTACCCATAAAAGTGGTGCTACCACCTCACCAGCTGGCACTTCTTGATAGTGCAGCATACAGGGACCAGCTCTGGATAAAATCATTAAAGTATTTTCTTCATTGATGTCTTTTCTCTCCAACAGCCTGCATAACATCTTTCAATACCATATAAGGCAGCCAGTAGGGAGGAGATTTCCTGGTCAATTGCAACTGATATATTTATGGCCGGCAGCCAAAGTATATAGTCTCTTTAGTAGTGAGGTCTTCTCATGTAGTTATTGTAAATAACCAAGGCAAAGGCAACAGCTTATGTTTTGGAGACCTTTGATCAATAACACACAGAGAGGTGGTCCTTGTTTGTGCTTTAATTTTTGTTGAATAATTCATGTGTTCTGGTAATAGCATTGTCCATTCATGCAAGGTAGCTCCATCTGAACTAATTTTCTTTTTAAGTTATAGTTTGTAAATGTACCACATTTTCATTATTCATTTGTCTGTTGATGGGCATCTAGGCTGTTTCCAT
Organism: Peromyscus maniculatus bairdii; assembly: GCF_049852395.1. Lineage (NCBI taxonomy): Eukaryota > Metazoa > Chordata > Mammalia > Rodentia > Cricetidae > Peromyscus > Peromyscus maniculatus. The sequence continues at coordinate 51,223,538 of NC_134860.1, read as the reverse complement.
ATCCTGGTTATCATGTGCTTGTGTGTGTGTGTGTGCATGTGCTTGTGTGTGTCTTCATGTGCTTGAATGTGAGTGTCCACCTATGCTGGTGTGTTTGTGTGTATGAGTTGGTTTGTGGTATACATTTGTGTATTGGTGCATGTTTCTGTGCTGGTGTGTATTTGTGTGTTAGTGTGAATCTGTATGTTGGTGTGTGTATCTATATGCCTCTGTGTGTCCACGTGTTTGTGGAGGACACAGTTTGATATCACGTCTTCCTAGATAGCAGTCTGCTTTATGTTTTGAGACATGCTCTCTCACAGAGCCCAGAGTTCACTGACTCAACTAGACTAGCTAGCTAGCAAGCCCCAGGGTTCCTCCTGCACCTACCTCGCCAGTGCTGGCATTATAGCTGTGCAACACTGTCCATGGCTTTTTACATGGTTACCGAGGATCCAAACTTAAACCCAGGTCCTCCTGCTTACATAGCAAGCAATCTACTGTCTAGCCATCTCCTCAGCCTCCTTTGTTGTATTTGTTTAATATTCTAGATTTTCATTTTATACCACTAATTACCCTAATCTAATTTTATATTGGAACTTACTCGTTCACAAACAAAAGATCAAAATAAAATTGCTAAGTAGATAAATGTCAGACAGGGATTTTGAAACAAAATTCTAGTAAAAAAATATTCAGTGACTAAAGAGAATACAAGCAAATAAACTCATTCCAGGACCTGGAGATAGAATTCAGCAACAAAGAAGAAATCAGCTAGCAAATGGGGTAAAGCAGATGAAAATGTCAGAAACATGGGCAAGGTAAGGACTACAATCCTCAAATACAAATGAGAAAGATGAAGTGAATTAACATGACCACAATGACTAAGACTTCTGGGAAATGCACTAGAAACCAGTGTCCTACAGGGTTTAATTTAGGCATAGACAACATAGATAACTCTGTTCAGTGAAATTGTAGCAGACATTTCCCCAAACCCATTGAAGGAAACAAATGTTGAAACACAAGAGACACACTTAGAATCTTAAGTGGACATGACCAGAGCCAGTACATGATGTATTCTAGTCAGATGTTAAAAATACAAAGCAAGCAATACTAAAAGCTGTGTCTCAGTTACATCTCTATTGCCACGACAAAGCACCATGAGCAAGAAAGCTCATAAAAGTAAGAATGTAAATGGGACTCATAGTTTCAGAGGGCAGTAGAGTCCATGACCATCATGGTGGGGAGCATGGCAGCAGGCAGGCAGGCATGGTGCTGGAGAAGTAGCTAAGAACTTACATCTGATCCATAAACAGGAGGCAGAGTGAGGGGCTAATTGGGAATGGTGTTGGCTTTTTAAATGTCAAAGCCCACCCCAATGACAGACACACCTCTTCCAATAAGTCCTCACCTCCCAATCTTTCCCAAACAGTACTATCAACTGTGGACCAAGCATTTAAATATATGAGCCTATGGAGGAGAGGTATTCTTATTCAAACTACCACAAGCTTTAGTTCGGGTAACACTCCCACTCACATACAAAAGCAGAAATATCAGAAAAATCATATCTTTCCTCAGCATCCTTTAAAGCTGGAATGATAAACATAAACACCAAGCCCTGACAGTAGACAACTGTCAACCAAGATTGTTATACACAGCAAAATTACCGTTTAAAGTTCATGGCAAAACAAAGACGTTTCAAGACAAGCACAAATGTAGTTCTGGCACTGCAGAAGATACTTAAGGAAGTAACAGACATAGAGGAGGAAGAAAGTAACAATCAATGGGAGAAAGAGCAAAAGGCCCATGTCCTTCAAATCCCTCACAGGGCAAGCTCCTATGATCTCTGAGACCCAATAGGCACTGCTTCTCCACAAGGCCAAATTGGAGAAGGAGACTTTAGCCTTGAGCATCTGGGGGACTCTTAAGGTCTACACTGTAAGAAATACAAGTAAATTAAAGAAATAGGAAAGCTGACTGGCTATATGGCAACTGTAAAAGAGCTAAATCATTATACAGTCATTATATCAAATATACTGTGACCCCAAAGTTACTTGAGGTAAAGAGGGAATATTTGTAATAACACTAGTCCATCTTAGGGTTAAGGTCTTAGCTGACTGGCAGAGTGCTTTTCTGCCATCCTTGAGGTCCTGGGTTGAATCCTCTGGCGGCGGTGGGGGCGGGGAGTTGTGTGTGCCTCTGTGTGGAGGGGCTGATCTATTAGGAAAATACAATGCTTATAAACATATTTGTACCTAATAACCAAAAGCTGAGCTATTAGCAGAAACAGATGATTTAACAATAGTGGTTGTCTGTTGACTTCAGTAACTTACTCTTAATAGTAAATAGTAAATCTAAGCAGAACAGAAAAGAAATAGACTTTGAAAACACCGTGAAGCAAGGAAAACCCACAGGTGTCCAGTCAAGGATGTATTCTTCTTAAACATGCAGGGGACACTCTTTGGATTATATCGTGTTTTAGTTCAGAGAAACTCCAAGGATATTGTGGTGGTTTGAATGAAAATGCCCCCCCATAGGCCTATAGTAGCACTATTAGGCAGTGTGGCTTTGTTGGAGTAGATGTGGCCTTGATGGAGGAAGTGTGTCTTTGGGGAGTAGGCTTTGAGGTCTCATATGCTCAAGCCAGGCCCAGTGGCTTTCTCTTCCAGCTGCCTGCTGATCCAGATGTAGAACTCTCAGCTCCTTCTTCGGCTCCACATCTGCCTGCATACTGCTGTGTTTCCCACCACGATGACAACGGACTAGATCTCTAAACTGTATGTCAGCCTGAATTAATTGTTTTCCTTTAGATGAGTTTCCATGGTCATGGTGTCTCTTCACAGCAATAAAACCCTAACTAAGACAGAAGTTGGTACCAAAAACTGAGGTATTGCTGTGATAGGCCTGACCACACTTTTGAGCTTTGAGGTCTAGCCAAGTCCAATGACTCTCTCTTCCTGCTGCCTGCAGATCTAGATGTAGAACTCTCAGTTACCTCTTTAGCACCACATCTACCTGTATGCTGCTATGCTTCCTACTATGATGATAATGGACTAGACCTCTAAACTGCAAGCCACCCCCAATGAAATGTTTTCCTTTATAGGAGTTGTCATGATCATGGTGTCTCTTCACAACAATAAAGCTATAACTATGAAAGATAGGAAAGTGTGCCTTAAGCATCACTCACTTATGTTTAACAGCATAAGAACATTTGGGGATGTTTTCCTATTGCACCAATAGGACAGGTATATGTGTGCCCATCCATGCCATGGCCTACTGTGGTCAGGGCTGAATGTGCTTGAGACATCAGTGTCCACAGCAGTATTACCTGGATGACTGACTGCCTTTGCCTTTCTTTCTGTTTGCTCCTTACCCTTTAGGAATTCAGGGCACCATTACTTAAATGTTCATGATGCCTGTGTGGGCTTTTCCCTGTCCAGTTTGGCATGTCCATTGATGTCATCCTTGCTCAGCTCATATTTGCGCAGTCATGTTGGTGAGACTTTATGTGTTTAGCTTCTGATGCTACTAGGAAATGCAATCTCCCAGCAAACTCCCTGATCCTCTGGATCTTACAATCTTTTTGCCCCCCTTCCCACACTGTTACCTGAGCCTTAGTCGTGGGTGTGTTTTGTAGATGTATTCACTGGGGCTGAGCTCCACAATTCTGCATTTTTATTGGCTATGATTTTCTGTATTGGTCTCCATCTGTTGCAAAGAGAAGTTTCTTTGATGAGGGTGAAGACTAGACTGTCTGTGGGTATAATAACAAATGTTTATAGATTGATAGTACAATAAATAATTGGTTGTCCAGTGCCAAAAGTTTAGCCCTGAAAACAGACATAACACAGAATAACATTATATAGACTGAACAGGTTATATATATATATGTGTGTGTGTGTGTGTATATATATATACTATATATATGCACATATGTGTATATATGTATATATACACATATATATTGCATATACACACATACACACATATATATGCATATATAACATTATTGAAAAAGGGGTCATGAATCTGAAGCAGAAAGGAGTATAGGAGTATTTGGAGAGAGGAAATGAAATGGAGAAATATTGTAATTATATTATAATTTCAAAAAATATTCATGTTGATTCATCCCTCCCATCAACCTCTCTGTTGGCTTCAAGATGAACATTTGTGTTTCATGAGGGAGTATATATTGGGAAATGAAGATTAAGAGCAAAGTCCTGAACATATGAGGCCAAAAGCTTACCTGAGGGTGAAACTCTGCCAGTACCAGAAAGAAACTCTGTCAGTACATTGAACTAGACAGATATTCTGTGTGGCATCCTGATGTATTGTGACTGAGAAGGGCCACGCCCACCCAGCTGAAGATTTGTGTACTGGCTGCAGGTGTGTGGGGAGCACTGTGGTTCTATAGCACAGAAATAAGTGCCTGAGTCTGTGGTCTGGGAGGAGGAAATGTACAACGAGCTGCGATATTCTTTAGCAACTGTCGTGGACGTCAGTCTTCCACTCTTCTTTGTTCCAGAAGGATTGTAAAACAGGCTCTTCAGATGTCCCCCAGGACTTTGGTGAAACCACTGCACACTGTTCAAAACTGTGGAAGAGGTGCACTGCAGCTCTGCACGCTCTCCCTCCTGCAGAACCAAGGACACAGGACTCTGCTCCACTTGTTGACCTTTCACCCCTGGGTAGAAGCAGAGAAAGAGACACAGAAGGGGTCACTGAGCATCCACAGAACCCTGAACACACCCCATGTCCTCTGAGAAGGTGGGGGCTCTGCAGGACTCCTGAGCTGCTTCCCCACCCTCCATGTGCTGACAGAATCCTCTCTGTCCCTGAATGTGGACAGCCAGACTCACAGCAAACCTGGGTGCACAGCAGCCCCAGCAGAGAGCACAGCAGCCTCTTCATGGTGCTTGTCTGGCTGCTGAAGACAGAAGCAAGGAACCAAGGCCTGGGCTGTGGTGTCAGGATGGCTGTTGAATGTCCCTCCTCCTGCAACCAGTCAGCTCCACC